>NW_020272972.1:885412-1038024 GCF_003268045.1 Sipha flava | reverse complement strand
CACACACACACACACACACACACACACACACACACACACACACGCACACACACACGCACGCACGCACGCACACGCACGCACACGCACGCACACGCACACACACACACGCACGCACACACACACACACACACACGCGCGCACGCACGCGCGCACACACACACACACACACACACACATTTATAAATTTATTAATGTGAAATAATTTCATATTGTTAAGTAAAATAGATTCTTCAATGACTAATCGTTTTATTTAATTTTAATTTTAAATTAAATTTAATAGTGAACATATATATCAATCATATAACCATGTGCTTTCATTAATGTGTCTTTAGTATATACTTTTCATTTATTTTTATTTGTTACAAAATCGGATGAAAACAATTTCAAGGAATTTAAAGCCGAGTGTTAGCATTATGTAGTGTCAATGTGTAGTATTCATGACCTAGTTACGGTAAAATGTTAATATTTGTATATCATGCTAAGTATATTCAATACCTAGAAAGTCTAGAGTAAAATTATATTACTGCGATATGAGAACATGTGGACTTATAAATCCTATTAAAGTTTAAAAAATCTAAGTATTCCAATACAATCGATATAATCAGCTAATTAAAATGACATTAGTTTAAACCAGGGCTTGAAAGAGAAATAAAAATTTCGATTTTAATTTCAATTTTGATTATTGATATAAGTTTTTTTTTAATTTCGATTTTAGTTTCGAATATCGATATTCATTTTTTTCAATTTCGGTTTCAAAAATCGGTATTTATTTATTTTCTTGATTTCGGGTTCACAACAGAATGTTATCCACGACTTAAAATAATTTATCAAATTTTAGTACATCATCAGCAAAATAATGTTGTAGGCTGTAGTAACAAGCTACTGATGTATGTAATATATATTTAAATATATTTTTTTATTACCTATGTTATAAAATATATTTTTACAATTATTAAAGTGTCTCAAATATGAAAAAAACATAATATGAAAGTGAAGCTAGAATGAAGTAAACTAGGGATACATCGATGTGAAATGATTCAAATGTAAAATAAAGTTTTTCATTTATAGACATAATTTAACTAAATATGAGAACAATATTTTAAATTATAAGTGGGACAAATATGATAACGCCAAGAAAAACTGCAAAAGTACAAAATAAAACTATTTTAGGTTATTTGATTGTATATAATTGGTTAAGAGTATAACTCACGGGTGACAGCCAATGAAGTATTATAAATTAATATCCTATCCATAATAATACACTACAAAATGTCTATATGTAGTAGTATATAGACATTATAGTAGTATACTATACGGAATAAACCGTGTGTATACAAACAACAATCGCTCATCGAACGCTGATTCCTTATCGTAAATATTCTAAGTAGAAAACTAAATAGGTACTAGTTATTTAATATTATGTATAATCAATATTATTACCAAAAATGACGATGTATACGAATTGACAATATAAATAGGCCTGTTGGCTGTTGAATTTTAAATTAATTTGACGTAAAATCGTTTTAATTATTAAAATGATTTTGATTTTGACATAAAATATCGATTTTAACTTTTTTAAATTTCAATATAAATTTTGAAAATCATTACCAACCATTAACGATTTTGATCAGGGGCGTATTTTAGGGGGAGTGGGATTGAGAAAGGGGCCATAACTCCCCCTGAATTCATATTTAATGAATCGATTAAATGTGAGATACACATTTAAAATTTTTTTGATGTGGATCAATTTATAATGAAATCAATTTACACAAACGTAGCTGTGAATATTGAATTGGGCTTTTTTTCGGGTCCATACTTAGTGAAAAATCAAATAAAACACAAGAGTAATTTTCAAGACACAGACAGGTGTTAAAAAAAAACTACACAAAATTCGATTCTAAGTGGATCTAGCATTAGGTTAAAAAAAACTACAAATATTAAGGATTCACCTGTTTAAATATTACCAAACATTTTACTTGTAAATTTCGAGTCTGAATTAAAGAAAAAATTTGAGTTGTGTCCCCCTAGAAGTAAGTCTAAATACGCCCCCGATTCTATATAACAAATCTATATTTCTAAGCTCATGTATATGTTTTCACTTCTTACGATGGTCGTCCTGATAATTTCCGGTTTTTTGTTTAAAATCAATGATTTGTTCAACAATTCATTATTATAAATAAAACCAGTAGGTTTTAAACTAATTTTTAAAGTAATTACTTGAATAGGTAAACCTAATTTGTAATTCTTTATTGATACATATTGTTAGGTTTTATGATTTACAATGAATTTATTGTTTTGAGCTAATCATTATTTTAATTTCAATGTTTATGCACATTATGTTACCATGTTACCATAAGATTATGTTATTGACTTATTTTTTGTTATTGATTTATTCAATGCGTTTGATCCTCATATAAGAAATTGTATTTTATTGATATTTAATAATACATTGATTTTGTCGTTTCAGTGGATATATTCTCGAGAATTGAGATTGAATAAAGCTACATTTGTGGTGTAGACTTTATGTTATGTTGTAATCACACTTCGTGGTGGTGCCGAACATAAGTTATTCCAAAATATCCATAGCTAGAAAGCTTTGGGCCCTAAATAAAGCGAGTAAATATACTTAATAATTTCTGATACCTATATATTATGACTAAATGATGAATGTTTTATACTTAATAGGTACTGATTAATTTATTATAATTAGAAAAGCAAAATAAAATCAGTTATCAAAATGAACACATGGCCAAATGATTATTTCAGATTTCCATGTGAAGTAACCGAGTAAATACACTAAATTATTAGCTACTCCTATACAACACAAACGTATTTTTATATACATTTTAACTAAAATCTATGCATTTAGTATATAGTTATAGTTAAATGCAGTTATAGTATATAGTTTAATGCAGTAGTTCCCAACCTTTTTGACTCTACGGAACAATTAGAAAACTGTACATACATCACGGACCACTTCAATTTTGTAGACCATATTTTTCTTATACACGAGAATCAATGTTTTCACATATTTTAGAATTTAGATTATAAATAAGATAATATTAATGCAATTCCTTATAGTAGGCTTCTAATAATGTTTATAATTGTTGAGTTTTAAGTAAAATTTTAAAATTATTAACAATTTAACGAAAATCACAACTATAAAAAAATATATACCATATAATTATAACAATTAATAAGTAAATTACAATTATAAAAACAATTTAATATGGGCTTGCATTTTCTTAACTAACTGAGATATTTCTGTTAGAATATTACTCAAAGCTGATTTCATTATATTTAATGTAAATAAGTCTGGAAAATTGTATATTTGCTTTGACGTATTTTCGTTTTGGAGCCATTTCAATTAACTGTTAAATTTTAACACGAAAAATCAAAAAGAATATGATATCAATTACAAAGTATGAAGCAATTAATAATAAAAATACATTGATCATTAAATTTGTACAATATCAAACTTCGAACATGGCTGTTGTATTTTATATGTTATCTTATTTTGCTGTATAAAAAATATTAGATTATCGATTTAAATAATAGTTTAAGTAGCAATATGTAATTTAAATGTTTAAAATACAAATAAACATAGAAATATACACAGTTGTCAGTATTTTTATAACCCACCAAAGGAAGAATGAAATATTTTTAAATTTTGTAAGTATGACTTCCGGACCACCAGTCAATGATGACTAATAGTCCGCGGATCATACAATGGGAACTTCTTGTATAATGAATGCTAATTATTTCGAATAATTTACAGAAACGACGAGCTTTCGGTTCTTTATGCTACAAGAGATCGTCTAGTTCTAGCTTTAGAACTAGACGAATTACAGCATAAAAATGCAGTAATGAAAAAAGAATTAGAATATGCTGATTATAAAAACAAGGAAAAGATGAACGAGTTAAAAGTACCTACTCATTTTACCGAATTCCTAAATATTGATTTAAACATAATGTATTTTATATATATTATGAATGAGTAATTTTATTCTATTAATAATTTACAAAAATTATTTATTTTAAAAAGAAATATAATTAGGTACTATTATGTTGAATAATAGTTTAAAATACTGGCTTGAGGTAGCTTGACTGTCATTATAATTCGTTGTAGCCCGTAAGTTTTTGCAACATTCCATTAAAGTTATCCTTAGCAATCATGGAAGCAGAAAATATTAGTTATAACCAATTGTTTACATTCTTATTTCTGTATTGTTCAATAGTTGTGAATTATTATTTTGTGGTACAAATGTTATTATTACCGAACAATATATAAAAATAAAATCACAGGGTTTTGAAAGAAACAACTAATATTGAACCTATAGTAGGAGAACTTTGGATTCTATTTTTGGAGGTTTTTTAGTTCCATACAAACTAACAATATTTTTTAAAGCTTTTTAAACTCTAAAGTAACTGATTATGTGGAATAGAAAAACTAATCTGAAATTGGTATTCACCTGTGTATGTGTTCTAGTTATAAATTGAGTTATAAGACAAGAGTTTAACTATAGTTAAATTACTCATGACTTATTTAATTTTTGATAAGCATAACAGTAGTAAAGCTCCCAAACCAAAACTAAACTGCAATACGACTTTAATGCATTTAATCTATATATACTTTTATTTTTATGTAACTTATCAGAAAGCATTTATAATTATCATGCGTTTATAATATTTTGAACTTTTTAGGCAAAACATAAAAAGATTTTGAACCTTCGTAAAAACGAAACTAATCTTAAACGTTCAGCCAAAGATTTGAGTTTGCTTATTAATTATTTAAAAGGAGACTTGCATTATACAAAGAAAAAGTATAATAAAGAACATAAACAATTAACTGAGTTAAAAAGTTATAATAAGAGAATAAAGGTAATAATATTCCACGAATTAAACATTAAATTTATTATAATTTAATTAACAACATTAAATATTGATCATGTTTAGTAGCTAATAGTGAAATTTGATTTTTTAGGAAAAAAAAAGATAAATGTAAGATAAAAATTGACAAACTCAAAAGTAATTTAAGAATGAAAAGACTAGAATTACGCGATGAACGACAAAAATGTCGTCGTTCAATTGAACATTTCGAAACAGAAATAGAAGCATTAAAAACGGAAAAAGTATTGTATACTCTTTGTATTATATTAACAGACAATTATTAATTATTACAGTAAAATTATTTTATTTATTACACAATTTTCATTAACTTCAGCCGTCATAACATTTGGTTTTAGTAAGCAAACATTTAGGATTGTATTTTTAGGCATACAGGCATATGTGGTTTATTAGATATTCGAGGGCACATCATGTATGATATCTTAAATAATATTCTTGCTAAAATCCCGGGTGCAACATGGTCAGTGGTCACCTTGTTTGGCCGCAGAGTCTATTAACCATAACGGTTAATCATCACTGTACCTCACCATGTGCTTATATTTTATTTTATTTCAGGAAAATATGGAGACATGTATAACTTATGAAAAGAATGAAAAAAAAAAAAATGCTGATGAATTATACAAGTGTAAAGCGGAAATCGGAAATTTAAAACAAAAAATAAACCACTTTAAATATTGTATTATATATTTGGTATGTTATTTAAATATTTATCAACATTAAACAGACAAGTTATTATTGCCGTTTAGATTATATATTATAAAATTAATGTAGGTTAATGTATATAAACAACAAAATGAATTATAAAACGGCCTAGCGTGCTTTTAAAATTGAATAAAAATAATTTTGAAAGTTTAATAAAATCTTAAAGAAAATGTTGACAATTTAAAAAAGATAATCAAGGCTAATGAAATAATCAATAAGTCACCAAGAAATATAATTGTAATTTATAAAATGTCGAAGGATGTTTATCACAAAAAGTTTTTGAATAAAAAGTAAGTTTTGTGTTTCTTTTCAACAAAATTTATTGTTTTTTATATCTGTATATATATGTATATATATGTAACCTATATATATTTAATCATTCGTAAGACATAACAATCAAGTTCTTTATCGATAAATATTAAAAAATTTTAAAAATATAAATGATTTTTATAAATATTTAATAGCTCTTAATAAATATGTATAGATTTACTCTCAAAATAAATTGTAAAAACAGTTAAATAAAACCAGTACTTCGTGATTTATTAATGTATTTTTAATTTTATTATAGATTCTGAACAATGACGTGTTATTTTTACAGTGATGTTTCCATGTATTGAATCCTTAAAAATTACTTCAATAATTATAAAATATGTATACAGTTACATAGACGTGTTTTGTTTACTTCATAAATTATAAATATTTACAATGTAATTTAATTTACAAATAAAACAATGTTATTCTAATTATAAAATGACATTATGTTTTATTAATATTATTAATTATAATTAATACCTATGTTAAATATGATTTATTAAGAAAAATTATTATTGTTTCATTTTAATAGTGATTAATTATAAAATATCACATACTTATAAATTACTAAATATAGTATAATTGAATATTGAAGTATAGTCACAATTAATTGAAAAAACAGTGCTTTTTATTTGTTGGCCAATGATTATAAAACACAATTTAGCCGTTTTAAACTTGCGGGCATCGGCATATTTTAGGGGGGGGGGGGGAAGAGGCGATCGCAACTTGAATCCGTAATTAAGGAATTGATTATATGTGAGATACACATTTCAAATTTTTTTAATGTGGATAATTTTATAATCAAATCAAAATACACCTTGCTGTGAATACTGAATTGGGCTTTTTGTTGGGTCCATACTTAGTGAAAAATCAAATAAAACACAAGCGTAATTTTCAAAACACAGACAGGTGTTAAATTAGAACTACGCAAAATTTGATTCTAAGTGGATCCGGCATTAGATTAAAAAAAAAAAACCCACAATTATTAAGGATTCATCTGATTTAAATATTAACCAACATTTTACTTGTACATTTTGAGCCTGAATTAAAGAAAAAGTTTGAGTCGCCCCTCCCCCTAGAAGTAAGTGTAAATACGCTCCTGTTCACCTGTTCGTAAATCGATCGTAACAGTTTTCGTCATTGTTTACAGATTTATTACACTGTACACAGACGTAGAACTATTTAAAAATGTTCACACAAACCGACAGGCGTGTCCGTAATGTACGAAGTTTAGGCGAACTACATTTATATTTTTAATCACTACATTAATTGGTGCAATAATTTTCGTTTGCGAGTGCTTGTATTATACGAACTAATGGCCCGTATAATATATTACATCGGCCGCGTTTATTGTATTTTACCGATAAATCAAAATAGGCACGTGCATTCGTGGTTTTCGTTTTAGTATACTCTTGCATACACTTCACGATGTAGTATGATATATTTTAACCGTGTACTCTGTACAGGGTGAATTTCTGTAACGTGAAATGTATTTGGTATAACTATACAAAAAAAAAATGTTTTACGTTTGTTTTTGAACTTCAGGCTGTTCCATATCTGGCGCTTATAGTTATATAACTTTCAATAACTTTCAAACTTAGCTCTTAACTATTAATTTTATGAATTTTAGCCTATATTTATAGTTTAAACTTTGAAAGTGATAATTGGTCTTCTGAGAATATTTTTCAATCAAAGTACGTACTCTAGTAAGCAATATTACATTATCAGTGATATTACTCAAATTTGATATTATTATTCATTAGACGTACATATATATATATATATATATATATTAAGTCTGGTCAGGAAAAGTATAAGGAGAGGTGCTCGGAAAATATATGGGAAAATGTTTAAGCAATGAATTAGTTAAAACATATTTTAATAATTTTTAACATTCATTGTCTTTCTCATGTAGAACTAAAGTTATAATAATTTGTGTGGTATTATCTATAGTTTTATAATTATGTACAACAAATCGTTTGAAAGATAATCTCTTTCTGGACTAAAATGAAACGTCTCGACTGGTCAGTATTTAAACATCAAAAATCGATAGCAAGTTTTACAAACTGTCAGCGCATATGGAGAGTGTACAATCAATGTTGTTAATGTTAAAAAAAAAAAAAAAATACAAATAAATAAAATAAAATTAATAAAAGCTAAATTACATAAGTGTATGTCATAATTGACACGAGGAAAGAGTCATCCCGTATAATGCGTATACATATATAATGTAAAGTTTTCTATGAAATAAAACCTCTACTCTGTACTTCTTTGTACCTTCACGAAATTATACACCTATGCTGTAAGATTCTACTACCAAGCAATGTAATTACTTAATTATAAAATATTTTTATATCATAACACTTATAGATATAGATCTTAAGAACCAACGGATGTTAAATATTAGCTTATCTATTTTGCATCATCTTCAAATTCTTATTAACGATTTGGTTTGCTTAAGTAAAAAATACATCATTTCTACTAAGTTAATATTTCGTATAAAACAATTCATTTGATATCTTTAAAAGTAAAAACAATCTCTTCTAGGACACAATGTTAATACCTAGGCCTTGTACCAGAAAAATATCTCATTAAGATATATTTGTTAAAATAATCATAATAAAACCATAATCTCAACTCGCTCCACAACCTCTAGTGTGCCGAATACTTCAAAACTTATGGTTACAATAAATAAGTGATATTTTATGATTATTTTTTTTATTATTATTAATATGGTTATGCGGAATATAGAGTTCTGAGGTGCTACTAAACTATTGCATTTGTATATATCCAAATCAACGTATTTCGACAAATTTTGGAAATTTCTTTCTAAGTCCTTGACGAATCTTTTCATAACGTTTTTGAATGGAAGCAATTTTATTGAATCATTTACATTATAAAAATTAATTATTTCAACAAATAAATAAAGAGTATTATTTATTTTTGGAGATCGTACGTAATATATAAATTCTACGTCAATGAATTTGAATATATTAACTTGAATGCGTGTTGTTATAGTTATGTCGAAAGATGTATTAAAAAAAAAAAAAACAATAATATACTCGTTCCTTCACTAAGTATTCGATATTACCATATGAGTATTAATTGGCAAATGAAATTTTATTAAGCGTTCAAATCATTCAAACGAAGCGCGAATGTATAATTTTATCTATAATCGTACCATGTTACTCAGTACTCTGACCGTTTAGATTTTTTTTTCATTTTTATGCATTAATTAAAACAACGTAAGGAATTAAAATTGTTCAACGTAGATACACGTGTGGTGAGTTCAACGCAAACACACAAATTGTATTCGTAAATAATAATAGAAATACATTTAGAGATACTCATTTAAGCAACTAACAAATAAATTGATTAGAACAAGTAAGAGGGGAAAAAATAAAAATAATTATTCGGATTTTTAAAATTTATTTTAAACCGAACTTACATTGATAAACATTAAATAACAATAATTAAGATGTTGACGAAATCCGTGACGACAATAACGAACCGTTGATTTGTGGTTCACGGGGGTGAGTGAGGTCGATGGTCGAAATAATG
The DNA here is from genome assembly GCF_003268045.1 of Sipha flava. Taxonomy (NCBI): domain Eukaryota; kingdom Metazoa; phylum Arthropoda; class Insecta; order Hemiptera; family Aphididae; genus Sipha; species Sipha flava. The sequence continues at coordinate 1,028,541 of NW_020272972.1, read as the reverse complement.
AAATACGATTTTATTATTCTCTCGGTCGTAGATCGTGTCTTCGCACACCGCTCCGAGTTAACAATAATCGTTAGACCGTGTCTGTCAGATCGTCGGCGGCAGCGAATGCCGGCATGACATCGTGCACACTCCATTGAATTGATGAAAAAAAAAAAAAAAAAAAAAAAAAAGCAAAAATATTAAATCTATAATATATATATATAATTATTTAAAAACGAAACGCTCTAAAAAAAAAAAAAAAATTCTGACGTGTTATATTATACTTTGATGGGCTGATAAAAGACATCACAGTTTACAGAATATAATATGTTGTTAGCGTTTATAGAAGCGAAAAATTAACACCAATAATAAAAATAATAATAATAACGATAAGGATAACGATAATAATTTAACATACATAGGTATACAATGAATTGTAAAAACTATATTCGTACTCATAACTTAAAATTACGTAACGTCAATGCGGAACAACGACAATCGCTCCTGCACTTGCGCAATGATCGCGGTCATATAGGCAGACAGTGGCGCCCAGACAGGTTACCAAGGAGTGCAATTGCACGTGTTCTCGTCGGGGGTGGGTGTATGGGTGGGTTGGTGGGTACATAATTGGACAACTTCGACACCAAACATTATGGAGTATGGTAAGCAAATAACATTATTATTACAACACGAACGTTATACCTATACGGCATCGGGTGTAGACATCTTAATTTTAATTAATTATAATAAATCTTAATTTCTTAAATTTATAGTTGTTTTAAGAGTTAATTACAGTTACAGGCAACAATTTAAACGAACGTTTTTTTTTTTTTTTTTAAAATTGGTGGGCGGGTGGGTAACTGTTTTTAGTTGCATGTGCTCTCAAAATATTTCTGTGCGCCACTGTAGGTAGAGGTACTTGTATACGTATAATATTTAGTAATTACCGTTTGTTCAGAAAAATTAATACATAGTTTTGATGCTCAAATATTCCGTGATGTACATAATGTATATGCGGTGTCCAGTTCCGTATTTAAAAATTTGGCACCCCCGGGCATATAATTCATGCCCTCCCCCAAATAAATAATAATAATATAACACTTATTATTTCGTCCATAATCGAGATTTTTTTAATATTAAAATATAACTTATAAATGAAAATCGTTTAATACCTTTTTTAATTAACAAATTAAACAAATTATAGTATAATAAAAATACAATTTTTTTTTAATTTACAAATTATAACATAGTAAAATATACTATTTTTTTTTTCATTAGGTACATAATTTTTAAAATTAATTTTTCTAAAATATTTTGCCGGCCCCGAGACTTGACATCTTCGGCCATGTGTCTACTCGTGCCTCCCCTAAATACGGGCCTGGCGGTGTCTTATGATCTCAATGTATAATATATGACGACCGTCATCTGCTCGAGGCTGCATCAGATGCTCTATCTTCTTCGACGATCGATTGCGTTCAAAATGAATGAATAAACAAACAATAAGCCAATACGCCATAGTCGCGTTAACCGTTGAAAATTGTCATAGGCTATAAAGTGTATTTACAGAATTCGTGCGTTTTAATTCGGTAAGAATTATTGTAAAAAACACCTAAAAAATTAAAAACCGATCAATTGCTCGTTTCGCTCAAAATCTAAGACGTCCCGTAACTAATTTCCGAACCGATTAAAATAAATTCTGTAACCGTGGATGTATAGATATCGGTGTGGATTTTATACATGCATAATTCTACGGTTTATGGTGTATAATTACAATTCCATACAAAACACGTGTATCGAAGTAAAAAAAAATAAAGTACATAACTTTCGATGTTAAATCATAGACAATCAACGTTACTTTAAACATAATATATTATAATGTGATTATATTTAAAAATATATATCATATAATATTATAGCTTTAAGGCTATATTATAGGCTATTATACAACAAAATCGATATTATTAAAGCGTACAATTAAGTGTTAATACTTGACGCGTTAACATCGACAACTAATTATATCGGAGAAAATACTATTTAAAAGCATATTAAAATACGAGGAACTAGTTGCACATGGGTTGTACTTAAAAGTGCAACGGTTCATTTTTATCAGCACACCCCACTATCTATTCCTCATTTTAACTAAATCATTTTCAATTATTGTAATATTAATTACATAATTTACGATTCAACTGATTACCCCATCCTCTTCTTCCATTACACGTAAGTTATTTTCAGATGCATATAATGTGTAGCTATAGTGTAGATATAGATAAGATTTACATTTGTATTTTATCTGTGACACAGTCACCGTTGCTAAGTAGATACGTACTAAATTATAATTTATCTATAGGTACAACAACGTTTGTTCTCATCAAACCAATAAGAAAAATTACAAAATGGAACTAACTGTGCAAATAGTGAATACAATCGGTTTATACGAAGTGTATTCCATCAAATATTTTGACTAGCCAATAATAATAGTTAATGTCGGTCGGATTCAATAAACATTGTTGCATTGCCCAAGTGAAACAGCACGAATGAATTCGAATGCGGAGAAGTGTTTTAGTAATAATAATTCATGTAGATATATTTATAATCCGAAAATGTCATATGCAAAATAAATAAATAATGTAGATATATAATATTGTAAACCGGAAACAGTATAGCACATCTGGTGTACACACAAGAAATCCCCTCGAAAGCGCTCGGATCTGAAAACGAAAACAAAAAACGTACAGAGTTTCGGTCCCCAATATTAACGAATGTATGCGGTCGTATTATAAGACCGTGTTGTATCATGCGGCAAAACGTTCGCAAAACATATTTGACCTGTAGCCGTATCCCGTGCTAGATCTTTATCTCGTTATTGTTTATTTTGTCCAACGATTTCCAACACGATTTTTCACACCCATATCGTAACATTATTATATTTATGTGCGCACTCGCCATTGCCACACCGCGGACACGTTTGGAATTTTGTGCGATCCTACACGGCTGGTTATAATGATTTGTGATGACCTTAAGGAAAATTAAAAAATTACATTCGAACAGAAAACAATCATGGGCGGCGGCGGCGGCGGTAATCACAAAATTCCGCAACAACGGGCATAATAATAATAATATATGTGTCGAGACACATATGTCGCGCATAAACCGTCTAATTAAAACTATCCGACACGAACCAGCGTGGTATACGCATATACCGTACACCTGTTGATAGCACGTGTGTTGAGTATGTTATTACGTACGCTCGCGCACGTAACACACGTATTTGTGTATGTAGTTACAGGGACGCATACTGTGACCCGATGGAAATATCTTTGTAGATCTTAGTTTTGTTTAAAATGTTCGCGCTTTATTACATTTCAATGGTAGGAGGGTCACATAAAATTTATATTTCCATCCCTAAAGCGGACTGTTGAAGTTCTCGTTCCCGTACAGTTACGATACAACCATTCTTTGGTACACGTTGTCGTAAGAATTTCAAAGTGTCGAAAAACGAAATAATCGATTTCATAATGACAAGATAAGTTCGTAAGAGAAGGTAAGCGCGTCCAATAGCTTTATCGATTAACGATAAATTAGTGTAACGAATCCGATATGACCCCCCCCCCCTTGTATGTGTTGAACTGTACTAAAAATGATAAACACGGAGACGTTTCATCGGTGTATCGCGGTGAACCACCCCGGACAAGTGTGTGTAAACTGCAACGATAAAGTGTTGGTGTGTATTTATATTCGTATCGCACACGATCGCGGTACGTAATGCAATGCCGTTGTCGATTCACGCGCGCGCGTTTAACCGTTCGCAACCGGACCGCTGCACGCGCGTTGCCGTATCGGTTTTGTAAGTAAATCGAAAGACGATAAAAAAAAAAAAAAAAAAAAAAAAAAAACGGCTGCAAAATGCAAAAAGCCATATGATTGTAATACGTAAACGTACAAACACGTGTATGTAAAATGTAACGCGGCTGACCACATGTGCGCAATTAGTGCACCGGCACGATACGTATTTAAAACGTGTACGATGTGTTGCAGCGAGACCGCGGATTGCGTACCGCACGTTATGATATTATACGTTTACCCGCTTGCACGTAACGTACGATTATTATTCATTTATACATTCGAATACAATGCGCCCGGTGTTGACCACCGTTCGCGGAACGCGTTTTGTTTAACTGTTCGCTCGAATGACAAAAAAAAAAAATAATAATAATAATAATAAAAATAGCCCATTAACCGCGAGATTTTATCACCCGCGCGGTCCTGCGCGTAAAACCGTAGAACGTAAAAACGTAAGATTATCCATACGCGATGAAGTGAAAAAAAAAAAATAAAAAATAATTACCTATATATATATATATATATATATATATATACATGTACTACGCCTCTCACACATCATTTACGGTGCCTACGCCCATCTTATGAACATCGCACGTTTATTGTTCGACTATACACATCGGCGTATATCAATTAATTTTGACGACCACCAACTACCCTCCACCACCACCGCCCGGTTCGCAGAGGCACGATCATCGCAATTATATTACCTCGATACGCATTCGCGTGCGTGTTCTCATATGCACGCGCAGTACACGTGTATCGACTCTTGGGGCGTGTATAATTATAATAATAGTTCTGTGTTAGGGCTGTTCCCGTCTTACCTTTTCCGTCTGAAAATTTATGGGTTTAACACGCTATCGTGTGCGTCTCCGAGAGCTAGTGACCATTGTGCAGCTCGTGGGCACGGTCCGGCACGATAATGGGCTTTTAAATGAACACATCGGTCAAGATCAATGGCTTATAAAAATAGAATATCCTGTCTGTGTAGAAAACGGGTGAACGCAACCGACCCACTTGAATGTTGTGATCAATCACAAAACGCAGAAATGTCTCGATGTTCGCGGTGAGTGGACAGTTTAAAATAATCGATTATTACAATTATCGATGATCATTTCTGCTATTTGTGGATGAGTATTGTAGGTGCAGTTACATCAATTTATTCTATAACCGAATGTCATTTAACTTTGGTTAAAATACGCGTTTTTTCGACGTTTTAATAACTTTCGGTTTTATTATTTTCGAACAAACGGAATGTTTTTAATACAAAAGCCCAACATTCGTGACTTAGGTTTTAATCGAGAATGTTTATTTACATCAAAACACATACTCATTATTAGTACTTTTAATTAAAGTATAAAATATTGTATATATACATATTTTTAAATCATCATAAAAGTATTCAAATGATATGCATTATAGTGTATTATAGTTTGGTCGTTATAAAGGTGAACTTTTTGAATATATATTTTGACCTAAATATTTTTATTACAGATATTATATTGAATTTTAGTGAATTGCAAAATATAAATTGTGTAATTGATATTTTGGAAAACGTGTCGTACAAAGATAAAATGTAGATATCATTCGAATACATTATTTCATTATTATTTTGTGTTTTGATTTTAAATTGTAATTGATGAAGGAAAAAATGTATATTTTCATTATTTTGGTCGAGTACACAATCTGTTTTTAAGGAGTAAACAAAACTCAAATTTATTAATACCTATAATATTACTTAATACTATTCAGCATAACATAATAAAAACATTATTAGTTGCAGAGCAAATCACAGACAGAAATAGTTGATTTTAAATTTCATTGTTATATCTTATTACTTTGTTTCTCGTTCTTATTATGATAGTCAACACTATAATTGACCAATTCTAAGTATATTTTATGATTTACAATAGAACAAAGTCAAAGTTTGTAAAGTCAATTTCGTTTTTAGAAAATATGAACGTCACTTAGAACCTGAGACTAATTATACGATGTTAACACCGTTCGGTTTCGAACGAGACTATAAGAACAAAGTTAAGTTTAACGATCTTCTCTAACTTCAACGGAATCCACTCAGAAATCCGCCTAAACCATAATCAACTTTCAACGTGTTATTTCGAATGGTAACCGTTTATTTATTTTTGTTCTTTATCACATATTTTTTTCCGTATGTAAATCTATAACTTTTGTGTTGGTAATTTTTTTTTAAAATTATCATGTACGAGTATATGGGTACATGAGGCATGTGTATTTTTTTTTTCTGTGTTAATCCCGAATGCATCACAACGGCGAGCGTGATCACATGTAATAGGAATGAAATCTTTGATATTCACATCCCCATCGTGTGTTTTTATAGCATTACCGTCACGATAATGAAATAAATTCCACCCGGAGCCGCCAAGTCATGGTTGATTATTTGTATTAAACGTACCTCGTCAAGTACGAACAATACTATCCGTATAATTGTATATTATTAAAAAAAAAAAAAAAAAGTTTATAATTGCTCCGTGCACTTTTGTCATCAACACTTCTCTAACCTCGGTGATTTATTATTTATTGTTAATATTATTTAATTAATTTTTTTTCGCGGATTATTTTCGTTGTCGGTACGGTGTAACAGAGCTCGTGTGCGCATTAACGAAATAGCACTCTCCGGGGGCGAACGCGCAACGGAGGTGTTTTTTACGAACATTATCCGACCGCCGTGTTCGTTTTCAGCGTCGGACGTGACTTCAGATTTTTTTTTCAGCACGCCCTGCTCTATTGTACCGTATTGTACAACATTGCCGTTGCCCGGTGTAGTAATCCGGAGCGGCGAGAAACGAGTCGCGGCGGCGCCGATTCATTATTCCCGCACGCGTTTCGTTCGCGGCTCGTTACGTCCGCTTCGGCGCGCGGTAACGTCGAACGTGACGCGCGCGCTTCTCGTGCCGTACAGCGTCAATACGGTTGTGATCGATCGGTTATCGCGCGGTTATCGAAAATAAAAACGATGCGTTCATCGTTGATGTTGAAAAAAAAAATTAAAATATACGTATACAAAAAAAAATTTATTATTGTTGGAATAAACAGAGATGGAACTAGGAATTTTTACGCCCGGGTAAAATGTTAAAATTACGCCCTATCCATAGACTAATAAACAAATACTCAAATAAATTGTGTTCTTATAATCGATATACAATCGTACTCATTGAGTTTTAACCTACTATCAGTATTTAACGAAGTTAAAAATATCAAATTAGTCGTTAATAATTACGAAAATTACACCCTCTAAAATGTTACGCCCGGGGATAAATCCCCGACTTCCCCGCCCCCCTAGATCCGGCCCTGGGAATAAAAGTAGAAATAAATCGTAAGTTTTTTTTTTTTTTTTTTTTTCATTATTTTCGTTCTGAATATTAAAAACGAACTCGTCGACCGGAAACACGTTAGCCGAATGTTGATAGCGACGGAGAAAAAAATCGTTTCGTACCCGTATCACACCTACGGGAAGAGGGGAAACAATTAGTGATGGGCAACGATATCAATAATTCGATACGATATCGATATCGTGACACATTTTCGACACCGATATCGTTCTATGGTTGTACGATATATCGCAATATCAGATTTAATTAATTTTCTAGAAATACATTTTATTTTTAGATTCTAAACTTCAGTAAATTTTATTGTGTGTACCGTGTAATAAAACATTAACCAATAACTTATGAGTAATAATATTTGTCTAATAATATAACTGATCAAGTATGTACACGTATCCTCGGGAAATGTGAATTATTATATTATTTATATTTAATGTTACATTTCTACATTATTATTACATTTGATATAGCTTATAATGTTATCTGTATGGATAAGCATTATGAACTAGATAAAAGTTTACGATTTTGGTGTACCAATAATAAATATCGTTTACTAAATTTATAAAAATATAATTCGATACGATATCAATATAGAACAAATTCCGATACCGCGATACAATATCGAGAAAATCGGAACGATATCGATACACAATATTATATCGTTGCCCAACACTAGAATCAATCCACTCGGTGTCACAGGCGATTATTACCCCCTATATTATTACCGGGGAGGGGGGTAATAATCGCCTGAGGTAATAATCGCCTACAGCAACAGGCAATTATTACCTCCCCCGACAATTTTTTACTGGGTGGTATTAATCGCCTGCGGTAATAATCGCCTAAGGTAATAATCGCCTACAGCAACAGGCGATTATTACCTCCCCCCACAATTTTTTACTGGGGAGTATTAATCGCCTGAGGTAATAATCTACAACAGCAACAGGCGATTATTACCTCCCCTCGCAATTTTTTACCGGAGGGGTATTAATCGCCTGCGGTATTAATCGTCTGAGGTAATAATTGCCTGTTACACCGGTGTGCCGTTACCGTTTCGGCGTTACCGCGGCCGACGCGAAATAAACGTCGAAGATATCGTCCATCCCCGTACGTTACGATCCCCCCGGGACGGCGCGGCGGTGCGCGGAAGACATCGATCATAAACACGTACGACCTGTTCCAGCGTTGGTCTCGTGACGCGCGTGTTACACAAGACCAACACTTGTGGGTACGAGTGGCACCGGTATAACGCGCCGAACGATTTTTCCGTCCCACGGTTTCGGCCGCCGAAACGATCGCAAGTGCCCCGGCGACGTCTAACACACGTCCATATTACCGCCGACGAGAGCCAGCGGCGCACGTACGCGAGTGCGTTGCACAATAGTGTACGCATATTATACATCGGACGTTGTGTTTACTCGCGGGCCGAAAGGTCAACGGGGAGAATCGAAATCGGATCGAACGGATCGTTTTTTTTTTTTTTTTATTAATTCTTTTTTTTTTCGATTTCAAAACGCGTGGGCACGACGTGCGAGCGCCGCGCTAGACGCGCACGTAATGCCAAGGTGACTTGTCGTTTTCGAGGAATGTCAAATGGTCCACCATCGCCAGCGGTCGTTAAAAAAAAAAAAAAAATAACGAAACTGGAAAAACATTAAACCTCGCATCCGTCGCCGGCGGTGTGACGAAACAACGGTTGTACCGGACCCGGCCGGACAATCGCGTTTCGGAATAATACGTTGTAATGACGATAATAACGTTTTTTTTTTTTTATCACGCCGCTCTGTACGAGATATCATTACACATTTTGTATTGTCTTTTCGGAAATCTCGTGTGGGAAACGAAACGTTCGGACACGGATTTCCTAACCCGACCGCCGCACGCGTGGTCGTCCGGACCGGCGCGCACGGTTCATACCCGTACGATTGCAATACGCTGTTCCAGCACAATCGACTCCGTATTGTACGCCGTTCGCGTCCAAGGCTGGAGCAGCGGGCAGCCGTTTACGCGCGTTGCGGGACCGTTGTCGAACCCCGTGCCGCGCAACACGTTTTTAACGCGCGGAAAAGGCGCGCGTGAGTTACTCCCGGCCGTCACTCCGGGAGCGAGCGGGAGCGAGCGGTGTTCGCTTGTTTTGTCCACGCGCACAATAAGAGAAGGTCGCGCCGCAAAAGGTTAATAACCAGTTCGCGAACAGCCCATATCTGGTACGCGCGCAACGCGCGCTTTACGGGGGAAGAAGAAGAAAAATTCAACTAGATAAACAGTAAATTACGGTCGAAACATGTGCAACACGAACGGCCTCACCGCGAATCAGCGCGGTATTGTGTGCGCTTACGCGTTTGTATTGTACGGTAACGCGTTCCTACGTCAATATTGACACGATAATTGAGATCGTAAACACTCGCGGGCCCGTACACAACAATGGGTTCGACGCGGGTTTGCCGGTAACGATGGCGAGTGCATGAAAAAAACGACCGACGGCAGTCACCTCATCAAACGCGCCTAAACAGCCCGACGACGACGGCGGCGGCGAAAAGTCGAACCACGCGATTTGGATATTTTGCGATGTATGATTATAATAATCATAAGACCGCTTACAGGTGTCGTCGCGGTCAACAATTACGATTAATTTCGGTTCGATCACGAATCCGCGATGGTTAAGTCTCGGTAACGTTCGGGTGGTGTGCCCTAAAAGCATTTCGCACAAACAAAAATGGATGAAAAAGGTGATTAATCGATGTACTAAAAAAACCGGTGCACGACGATTTTTGTATAATATGTTCGCGTGAAAACAAATCAAAAAATGTGAAATAAAATATTTTTAACGAAACACCGCAGATTATATTCATTAAAAGCGTACAACATAAAATATAAGTCATACTGCAATATTAAAATACATTTATTACAATACAACATAAAATATTGTTAAAACGTCTGTGGCATTTATGTATTTCATGCGTCTATGTATTTGATTTTTCGATAAACTGTAATATACGAACGTATATTTCTATGAACATTTATTTTTAGGTTAAAAAATAATAAAAAAAAAAAAATATTCTCTCCGCAACAATCACTCACGTGTACGTTGTAGTGTGCAACTTTAACACAGTGCAATACCCATAGCGTACGATAAATTATGTAAAAATACGTCTATTCGTTGGTTCGGCGGCCTGCTCGCGCTATAATTTACGGTGTCCGTCGCGCCATCGAGACAGTAATATCGTTTGTCATGTATCATTTATGTGTGGCAAATACTGTCAGATTTTAGCTGATACGAGTGTTCCTACATACGGTCTACGTGCATGTGGCACGATACGAGAAAAACATGTTTAAGGCATGTTTTTTGAAAATTGAAAACCGCACAACTGACGGGATACAAGAAAAACGTGCCGTACATGTAAAAATCGAGCTCGACTCGTTTTTCGCTCGAGTACGTGCAATACTACAAATTCTTTCCAAAGCGTCGAGATAGGTGCGTGCGGAGTTATATTTGTATTATGAAGTTTCATCATTCACGAAGTTAAACCATAACGTATATGAAACCATGTCCGTCGAAAATGTTCGATGCAAAAGTAAAAGTTTACGATTTATTATAACTGTAAACATATTATTATAATAGATATTAACGTCCACGAGAGGTGTAGTGTAAAACCGTAATCCGGTATAACATATTATAGGACGTATCGTAAGACGGACAAGCGGCTATTCGATAAACAATACCGATTGTGCTGCAGTGTTATAATATGATATTGTAATGTTAACGGTTACTGTGTTCGAACATGTTTTTTTTTTCTTTTACATAACACTCGCGTGCGCGTTTTTTTCGACATAACTCTTGCATTCCTTGGGCGTGCTCTTTTCGTCATCAAATACGACGTTGTTTACGGTCAAGTGGTACGAAAATCAGTTACATTACGAACACGGCGCACATATAATAGTGCTTTGCGATTATCGTTTGCCCGATGTACTTATTTATTAATATAATGGAATACATAATATGTAGCGATTTAGGTGGTGTAATAACATAATAACGTTCTTGCGCGCTGCACGGGTTTCAGCTTTTAAACGTACTCTATACGCTCGCAGACAGACTTATAAAAATGATTGTGTCCACGTGTTTTATTAAATCGATTTTCGAAATAATTGAAATACCAAATCCGTTGCTCAACACGGACGTCATCGAAATCCTTACAATGATGTGCACAATGAGATTGGCAGATACCGGATGTATTATTATACAGACATATTAAGATATGTAGTAAACTTAAAGTCTTTTGCACGTATCGCAGATCACACGCATGGGTGTCCATATGTATGTTAAGTTTTTATGTTTATAGGTTAAATATGGTTATATTTGAAAACGGTATTATTACCAAACTCCCGTATACGGATTAATGAGTATTATTTTTCATTTTATTTTTCGAAAAACAATCTGCATGACAAAGGAAGCACAAAAGTTTCTTGCGATCCTTACAGCAGAAACACTTGACATAAATAACCTGATGATGGGAACGTCGACCCCATTGGTTATATCTTACGCCTTCTTACGTAAAACCGTACATTTTTAACATTTTAGATTATTATATTTAATTTCTAATATATTCTAGTATTCTTTTAAATACTATTATCGTTATTATGTTAGCAACCACGGCGAATAATACGATTCCCATGTGACGGTTATGTAAAAAAAAAAATTTCAAAGTAGGTATAACAACAATAATGCATATAGTGTGATGGGAACTATTTCTATTTGGAGTAAAAAAAAACAAACATAAACGATTTGTCCTCAATGGCCTGAATTCAAATTCGCTATTATGTTATACAAATTATGTTTTTGCCGTTGCACACAGGCAAACCTACTCTGATTTTTACGTAAAATCCTTTGCGCGGCCGTGGTTCACACACGCACTCGTCCTACACGCGGATATGATGCTCATCAGATTATTTGGACTCTGCATAATATTGTATATACGCTATAATAGGTATACTACATTTTTTATTCGTGATCAATTAACCGTATTCTTCATACGCGGAACGTTTCGGAAACCCGTTTTTAAATTTTACACGTGTTTAGTACGCCCATACGTTGTTATTCGCAGTAGCTGTTACGCGTTTTTCGTTCGAAGTTTAATTTTCTAATATCAAGTCTCATATTTGTTTTATAGCGTACACTGTGTGTACACGTTATACACAGCCGAATGAGTTGTGTAAATATTATGTTATTTAATTTATACTGCTACTACATACGTACAGTGGATTATTATACCGTCTTAAAATCTAATCGATTAAAATGCAATTTGTAACTTTCATTTTTAAAGCAAATAGGAAAAAATTGAACGCATTATAGCATTATAGCAGTATTTTTAAAACGTATACATATAGTAAGTATGTTGTACATTACCAACATGTATACGAACCGTGAAAAGTATAGGTATATATGTATGATAATGTGGAGGGCTGCAGGCGAATTCTTTTTGAGCTTGATTATCTTTGACAGTTGCGTAAAATCTGGCGATGAAAAGCAAACATCAGAGTAATCGTCAGGATCTAGCAGTATATATTTATATATATATATATATATATATACACGTATGGAAAAATCTCTATTTGCCTATATATTATTATATACGTGCAGGGAGTGCGATAATAATAATGCCTTACGGGACAGCAGTAAATCGAAAAGAATTAATAAGTACACGGTGACGGTGCGGTCTGTGCGCGGAAAATTATTTAGTAACATATTTTTCCATTGATATTGGCAATAACGGCATTTATACGCTCTATTCAAAATGTGTATAATAATAGTACAATTCGTTTATATTATTATTATTATTACTTCTAACAACAGCACGCATAGAAGAAACAACGCGAGCACACGGTTTTGTAATATAACAATTCGTGGTCTGTTACTTCATACATACCGTTCGCCGTAAAGTTACAAGACTTCATGAACTAGAGAATATATTTATTTATAGACGGCGAGAAAACTTACAGGTGTCATAATTTTCAATCAGAACCGCAGACAGATGCAGTTATAAATGGCTATACACGTGAGTACGTGCTGACTGTGATAATAAAACGTACGGTCTTTAACCGTCCAGTCATATTAATATACTACTGACCAAGCTAAATGCTGCTCGAACCCTAATAATGCTTGCATTAAAATTTATTGTTACGCGTTTTCACGTGTAAGACAAATGGTTTCGTGTAAAGTAATTCGTCCGATATTGTATTTTTTATGTTATATTGTCATTATCGCTATGAGTAGTGTTACATTTTTTTAATACTGAAGATCAAAAAATAATTTGTGCGCTACAATAAAGTACTTAAAATTTATAAATCTTTTTTTTATATTTGAAGAACATGGTGTACAAAATATTACTGTCATTCGTTACTTTTTTTTTTTTTTAGTCGAACTACCCACGAGTCTAATCAAATTGAATTTGCTGGTTTTGATAAATATTTATTGTTCTTGTGAAATCAAAATTAATTTAATGAACATAAGCAATCAATTTGGAAAATTAAAATGAACGCAATGTTATGAACCGAGTAGTACACATATATAAACATGAATATTATTCAAAAAAATATGATGAAACAATAAACGCGTATATAAAAAAAAAATGTGAAAAAGTTTTATTTTTTATTAAACATATTTTATTACACGTAAATCATATCATAACAACTGAGTTGATGATAATTATCTTAACACGGTGATTTATGGCAGTCTATATGTGTACGTTGTGTGTTTAACGAGTTTCACAATGTTTTATGCGTTTCAAAGGTATATTTTAGATAAGTAGGTACTTTACCTAAGTACAAATTACCGGAGAAAAAATAATCATCGTGTTTGTCCTGAAAATGATATGACAAACTGAATATAATGTACATGATTCCAACGAGTTTATAGTAGTTATGATGGATGGTCTTATAATGCAATCGATCATCATGATGCATACAATGAAAGGTTCTTTGTGAACGTCCAAACCTAAATTATAATAGAGCTGATTATTATAATAATGTTGAATGCTACTTTTTATTTGTGTTCGAGTCTGTTATAAAACTAAAACATACAATAAAACTAATGCGAATAAGTCTCAATATTAGATATCAGTATACACAGTACAGTTTACAGTTGATAAATAAACTATTTCACTTAAAATATAAAAATATGTTATTCTGTCAAAGCCATAGTTTTGAATTTGCTTACTTAGAATTAAAATTAAAATTCAGTTTTCCAATATACTTCGTGAGTTCATCGAAACATACCCTGTATACCATATTGATTGTAATCATATGCGTCGAGTAAATCTATACAGACCACGCGTTCCGTGTCTTAAATAATTATTACGGTCACTGTACTTATTAGATCGGTAATAAAAAATATTATGTTGCACGTGGACATGGTTTTACGGACGCCACCGAGTTATGGAAGTATTCGAGACGGCGATAGTAATAACAATGATTAAACATGCGTACACGTTGATTTCGGGGATTGATTATCGAACTGAATGATCGGTAGCAGTAAAATACGTATACGAGTTTGTATTAAAGATTAATTGTTTAAGATTTTGGGGTCCGATAAAAAAAAAGCGCAGGCGATTCGAACCCGTGTGTGAAAATTTGAGTCGTAAACGTAGTATTGCAAAACTAACAAATGAGACGGAATAGTTTTATTATTATTATTATTATAGCGTTATTGCGGTATAATTACGTGGATTCGCTGCTTGTTTGCGCGAAATAGCGAGTTAGTGCTGGTGGAAAGAAAACAAAAAAAAAAAAAAAACGTGGCAAGTGCAACGATATAATGTTGTGGGGGTTCAGGGGCAGTCCTATCCAACGAATTACGTAACGAAAATCGCTATGATAATAGCGAGAAAAAAAAAAAAAAACTAAGACGGCGTTCGCGCAACGCGGGTGAATAGTTGTGTTGTTATTGTTTTGACAAATAAAAAACGTTTCGGAACACGTTGACGGCGATATTTTACGATAACGGATATCGCTTGAGATTGAGACGCGCAGGAATTGTTGACGATTGTTTAACGATTGTTCACGCGGTCCGCGCCCCGTGTCGGCAGCGTACACGCGCGCAACTATCATCGTCCCGTCTCGCCTGATGCTCGACTTTTGACGTCCACGTTGTGCGTTCTCATAATACGTGTAACAATCGCGCGTGGTTTTCACTCGTCATCGAACAAACGTCTTTTTACTTAAGATATAGGTACGCGTGCGTGTTTTCGGTTCAACGAAAAACATTTTGATATTATGATACCAAACATTTTTCACAGTCGCCGAATATGTTTTTGTTTCGTTAATTTTGAATTGGATATAATCGTGTTAAACGTCTAACCCCGCAAAGCAAAACACCGAGACGGTAGTATGTTATTCAAACGGGTTTTAAGTGTAGACAAACGGTCAGCGGAGTTTAGTTATCTAAAATGTTAACCATTATTGCGCAACATCCAACTTTTATAAATCGAAATCTTCGGAAAAACGAAATTAAAAGTGTATATTGTCTCGTTTAACAAGAAGATAGTAAATGATTAAAAATTATGACGATAAAAGATAATCAAAGTATATAACTTGTCTGGAAGCATATGGTGTCTAGAATGTAGGATTCGATCGTAAAATGTACAATAATTAACATAAATGTATTTTTACAAACGCGTATAAATTAATATTTCATCTATTATCATACTATGTAACCTATTGTTATTGATTATGAATTATAAAAATATTTATATTTCTATTACGTACAATAATGCCACGTTAAGTAAATGGCTTACTATTAATACTTGTGCACCGCGGTATAAATAATAGGAATGCGACCCGGGGAACAGTTCTTATTATGTATGACCTATACACATAATATGTGATGTAAATGGACCTTTGAGATTGTAAACCTTGAACTGTTCCGGTCTTCTAACACAAACGGTTTTCGTTTTTTTCTCATACTGCTCCGATCGAATCCATTTGAACCACTTAAGACGTACAATCGAGAGGATATTATGCAAAGCAATATCAGTATCATGGCGGTGTAATATGCACCTATCAAATCCGTTTTGTTATTTTCCATCGACATTAACACAGTGTTGTTGCATGTATCACTGCACTCGTAGTAATTTAGACGTATTAAACGCTATTGAATGCATTAGTAGTGATATGATTAGATAATTATACATACCTATTACATTTGTTAAAGTGTATATCGTTTTAGACGTGTAAAATTCATATTGTAATACAAATATATCTGCGTGTCATCGGCGGCAGATGAATATATGACAATCATTGGAGTTCAACTCGAACCAAAAATTATAACTATTGACGACCACTCGAGATGATATTATTATTTATAGATGCACGCACCTATAAAAATATTGTTATTAATAGCCCGTCAACAAGAATAACGCGTTTAAAATTCAAATCCAATTGGTTTTTTCTTTTTCGCGGTGTTCGTATAATACGTGTCTACCAAAATGTACAATCGATTTCGAGTTGTAAATCGCATTTATGTGTTTCGATACGATGACGAAACAATAATAATGTACATGCAAATGCAGAGAATCTACCGTGCACATTAATAAGTAATGATTTACACGCACATAACATACATATGTTAGTATAATACGTTTATTGCGTTCGACCGACGACCAGAGTAAAATACGTGACTGTGTCGCGCGACTGTAGTACAAATTGTGTTTTACCGTACGGACACAATTATAATTTAACGTATTCGCAATCAAAGCCGTAGAGATTACACACGGAGACACACAATACTTTTACTTTTTTTTTTTTTTTTTTTTCACCGACAAGTCAATGTGCATAATAATGTAATGCAGGTAACGATAATAGTATTTAGTAATAATGCGATTGGTTCAAAGTTTTCAGACGGTTTTGATGGTGACCAGCGGTATGGGCCTTATACGGGACGACGAAGTCAAACGGACGAAGTCTCGGGAAGCACACGAACGTTGAATATTCTTCATGGTCTAGTAGTAGTGGTCTACGCGGCGGCGGCATTACGTGTCGTAACAATGCGTATTTGTGCATGTAAACACACGAATACCTAATAACAATAATAATAATGAAAGGGATAACGAGTGTCGTGTGTGCCAGTGATTATTAGAGCGGAACGTCTTTGCGGCAACGGTCATCGGACTGCACGCGACGAGTATAACAATACACGCCTATGGGCTAGCGTACCAGGCCGACGCGCGTTACTCGGGTTACTCCGGTGCCCCGTACCCGCTCGCGCGTGTGGGCCACGCAACGAAAATGTCGGTCGACCTTAACCTTTTGTCTCGGCCGACTTGGTCAAACGGTGGAAACGGGGGGGGGGGGGGGGGAGAGAAACGATTTTTCGTACTCGGGCAGTACTGCTCTACGTACGCGCATAAACGCCGATGATGATAATGTTTGCGGGTTTCGCAACGAGGTTATTTGTTTTACGCGAGACAACGAAATCACGTAATCCAGTTCCACTGCGACTCCCCGGGAAATTCGATAGCGCATTACGAGCGCGCGTTTACGTACACGTAACTATACCGTTTGTTTGTGTCTACCGCGCACGAAATCCTCTTTGTTGTTCGGCAGCGAATCGATAGCGCGCGCCGCAAGAGAATTCCTTCGCCGTCAGTGATTCCAAAGGGTTAGGGCATGGATACGAGTTAAGAACACCGAAAAACGTCTTATTATATTATGTATATACCATATATATATTATATTTGTATTTATTTGAACGCGTTGGGTGCGCGTATAAAAAGAAATACAAATTTCTGTAGAAAAAAAAAAAAACCGCAATAGCACGGGTTAAACGACAACGATTTTAATAAAAACACCTAAACGTCAGCGAGGTGATGCGGTTTGACGAACGACGACTGCACTGATTCCATTGTTATCTGAGTATAGTAGTTCTTCGTCAAAAAATACAGAACAACAATCGTTTTTTGTTCTGAAAAACCAACCGTATCGAGTTAAAAATCATTTACAAATAACACGGCGCTTAAAAAATTATTTTTTTCTATTTTTTTTTCTTTCTACGAGAACATGTCTGTCAATTTTAAAAATAAAAAGGTTCTAATCGTTACTTGTTCATAACAAATATTTTTATATTCAACGCCACATTTTGTTTTGTTCTGTACATAACATTTTTAATTTTATCTAATTTTTTTTTTTTATTGAATTTTCAACATTAAATTATTAGATTTCAACAATTATTCTTACGTGTACTTACTACTGTTATTATTAAGTACAAAATGTACATATATATTGTCTATTATAATTATAAAGCCCATAGTCCTTATATTTTGAAGCCGGATTGGGAAATTAAGTTTATTTAATAAGAGTTGTTGAGTGCGGATTTTAATCCAGCACTCAGGTCGATATTTCGTTTCGAACGGTTTTATTAACACAAAGAAAAACTACATTTTAAATGGTTATGATGCTTTTATTGATTTCCTACGACTTTATTACAATAAGAATGAGGTTTTACTACAGTATGTGGTTACTGAAGAACTAACTTACCAGTGGTGTCCGAAAGGCTACGTGACCAAAAAGGCTCACTCAGCATATTCCCACAGAATATCAACCCACTGTATGGTTAGTTCGTAAAATAATGGGTACATTCCTTCGCTTACATATGTAGTATTAATAATAATTAACGTTAACTAATGCATATGCCGATTATTCTAAACAGATTGGAATATTTGGAGGATAGAGAATCAGAAATGAGAGAATTTTATATGAAGAGGAATTAATTATTTTAAATGTTGTTTATTGTATGAGAGGGCTGAAATTTTGGATAGTGAGTGTTAAAAATCGTTAAATTTACCACCATAATTGGCGAGGGAACATGAAGAGTTATTGTTCAGTCCTAACTTGTACGTATGTTTTGACAGTACATTAAAACCCATTTTTAGCCTGGAATAAGAACAAATATTTTAATAAAATTGCTTAATTTAAAAAAAACCAAGTGTATTGCTAAACGGGTAATAGGTGCACTTATAAATAGTTTTTGAAAAATTCCTTAATTAACTAGTGAGGCGATTTTATATTATACTCATACATAAATCTGCTGTATTGCTGTGTGCACCCAGTGAAATTATTTCATAATATTGTAATAATACTCCCATGGTAGTATAAAACGCGGTCATAACTTATTACTTTTTATGAGTGAATGTATATTACTTAGAGTAAAAATCATGATAATAATGTAATACAGCATTCTAACAATTTACGGCGATTCTACTTAATCCATTTAATTTCAGGGAAAACTGTGTGTATTTATGTATTATTATATATGTATTATTTGTGTATTTATGTGGATTTTTTAAAAGTTGGTCATCATAATATGCGTATACCAATTTAACGTCTGGCTTGTATGTGTTTTAATTAATAATTTATACGAATTACAGTTATCCGAAATTGGATTTGTATAGTTCGTTAACTTTTATTTTCCTAGTTAAAATAGATTAAAAATATATATTTTTTTATATTTTATACGTTAAAGAATAATAAAGACATAATAATACACTCATATGAAAATGGGTCCTGATTAAATAATATACCATGAAATTAATCTTAAATTAAAATTACCACTATTAAATATGTTTCATTAACAATAAAAGCATGTTATTCTTTATTGATACCTACTTTTCATTTAGGATTTGTGGTAACAGTAAATCTCGAAATGTATGTTATAATGTTATTGAAAAATCAATTTACAGAACAATTAAAGCATCAAAAATACTAATATGTTTACTAAATACTAACTGTTGATGCATGTGGTGGCCAAATAGTGTACATTTTTTGTAATATTTTCAAATGGTGAAATGATAAATTATGTTTGTTGATTGGTGCTGCTGTTTAAATATATAATTTTCAAATGTAGACTATCATTCGTATCCCTCAAAATTTAGTGTATTTACACATTTTGTCTATTATAAAATAAAATATATACATCTGAACATTTCTAGAAAGTAATTGTTTCTGTTGTTTTTTTAAAATTGAAATTATAAAATTATTTGAAATAAAATGTTTCATATTATTAACGAATATTTGTTTGATAATAATTTATTCAATTACATAAAATGTATGTAAATATTATTTACTGAACAACAATTTCTGTAAGTAATTAATTTTACACTGAAGAATAAAGAAATTAACGTTACTTTCAAAGATGTAACTGTACAGTTACAATAAACAGTTACAGATATTATAAAAATTAATATAATACAGATAATTTCAACTATGTTGATTAAAATAAATTATTGACACTCTGCAATAACCTATGTTTGGTATAAAAAATAAATCTAAGAAAATTGTTTACTTATGCGTTTATAAGTTATACGAATATTTTAAAAATTTTAATCATTGATTTCGGTTGATGTTTTATTTTAAGATAATGAATGGATGTAATTAAAATGTTTATGCGGTAAGCGGTATAATTAACTAATTAATCAAACACTTTGTTCATCATCGATCATCGTTGAAGAGAAATACAAAATTATAACATATCTTATAGTCCCATTACTTGTAAATATGTATTACAAGTATACTTAACTATTTTATTTATTACCATTTAGGTTAAAAATAAAAATCCACTAAAAACAGGAATTATGTTATGATGTACCATATGTATGAAATACAGACCTTCATATAAAGAGATCGAATAATGCCCTTCAATTTGTTATAGCCGATGACCAATTTCTATTTCTTTTTTTATAAACGTAAACACAATACATTTAATACCTTGATGTATTATATATGAACTCAAAGACGATTTTTCTTTAAGAACACAATTAGGAAAATTGGTTATTGACATCGGATCGAGGCCGTGTTGGATAGCCTTTATCCATTTTTGAAGAGTTCATCATTGACACTAAAGCATTAATAGGAACACGCATCTATGTCTATGTATTATGGATTGTATGTTATTGTTCTATAATAGATAATAAAGCGAACAATATTTATCCATAACAAATAGATTACTGATATGAAATTAAAACGTAAAATATAGATTCGAAAAAGCACATATTATAATATTAAAGCCTAAATTCAAATATGTAATTAAATTACGATTTAATGTTTTAATAAAAATTTAATTCATAAAAATTGATCGTAAAAATGTTTACTTTTTAATGATAAAACCAACATTTTTTAAAATTACAATAGTTATTAAAATAAGATATTTATATTATGTTATAGAACTATATCTGTGATTTAAAAATCTTTAAAAACTTCTCAAAACAACAAAGACCTAAAAAATAATTAAATATATAAATATAATTATTTCAATATCTATAAAATAGGTTCATTATTGATAAAATCTTAATTAAACAACAGTATTTCATTCAAATATATTTGTGTGACGTAATGATTTACGTAATGATCTAATTGATTAGATATGCATATGAATCTGTAACGTTATTCGATATACAATATGCGTAATTATAATATTTTTTACTTATTATAATAATTATGATGTAAACAATATACATATTTTTCAGTATTAATCGAAAAATTCAAGTTTATGAAAAGACATATAATGAACAGTTAAGTCAAAACATTGGTATAAAAAAAAAAAAAAAATGCAGTTAGATAAATTATTGTTAAAAATCATATTATAGTTATGAATTAAATTTATTTTTAATTATAAAAGAAAATATGAATATTATTAATATAATTTTATTTTTTATTTTAAGTGAATAAATTTATAAATCATAACATATGCAAGAAAATACAATACAGTTTGATACTTAATTATTTTCGCAGTGACTGATCATTGATGGAAATACTCTATGTGCTGTTATAACATTAAGAATGCTTAGAAGCTATTTAAATATTTATATCATGAACAATATTATACAATAAAATTTGAGTGATTATAATAAACAAAAATCTATACTTAATGAGAAATATTTTGGATTATTAATGGAATGTTGCAGAACTATTGTTTCACTTCAATCAAGTATTATTTAGATTAATTTCTAAAAACTAATGATATATCGAACATTAAAAATGTAGATAATTAGACTTACAAGATTTTTCTCGTTCAAATTTTTTTATTACCAACTATATAGGTATTTTTACGGTGGTGGTTACTCTTTAAAAATGAAAATCACCCAATTTTGGAATTTCCATTTATTCGAAATTTGCTAACGAATAACTATTACGTTGACAAATCACTCATTGTTTAACAAATTATAAACACTAGTTAGATGACACGCATCCTAACCGATGTGAATACATGCATAGTATGTAATGAACACACGATATTTGACTGACACTGGTCATAAGTATTTAGTCCAAGGTTTAAGAAAATCGGAGTTTTACTTCTACTTCACCGACAATAATGCATACGAAATAATAATATAATAATAAAAATAACAAAACAAAAACGATTACTATGAGCAATTGTAATGACGGTCGGTGGTTAAAAAATAATAATAATAACATCGGGCTGAAACGACCGCGGACGCACGCGGATGGACAATTGACCAATGAGTGACTGGCAAGCGTGGGGACAGCCGATGCCGCCCTTTTAGTATAAATGCACCGGCCCGTCCGCTGTACAGATCACACTGAATCCAACCGAGTTCCAGAACAGTCGCAGCTAGTTCTCAGCGTTGTGTTTTAAGTTGTACTAGTGCTTTTTCACGTTACCGTTCAAGTAAAAATGGCGTTCATACAGGTCAGTATATAATATTATATTCTAAGATGATAATATTCACATTAAACCATGGTTCTCGGCGTATAGTATTAAAATTTTTGATCCACATATCAATAATTTCTCATTCGTTACTTCACTTAGTAAAAGTTTAGTTTGAAATTATTCAATAAATCACTAAAAATATCAACGCCCGTGTATGCATGTTTGAATAATAACTATTTTTTTGCTCTGTTTCAATAAATATGTATCTCAGTGTTAAAGTTGATTTCGTCGTTTGGATATTTTTACACGTATCAAAGGTATTCCAAGTCCGGCAACATTTAACATAATTTTACCGTCGCAAACAGTCGGGTTTACGAGTATTTTTATAGAAACAACGTTAGGTTCCAATTCAAAAGGTAAACGATTTCGTTAGCATAATCGAATAGGTCTTGGGAGACTTTAACGCACGTTTTCCAGAGTAGTTCATTGATTATATTATTACATCATACATAGTATTCCTGCTCGTGCACGGGATATAATTATTTAGAACAGTTCAGCATTTTGAATAAACGTGTACTTCACATAATTTGATTATTTTAACGGCCGTGCATAACGTAAAGTTTTTTTTTTAACAAGTAATTAAATTTCTTATCTAAAATTTTTTTTGTTCTCGGAAACAAACAACGAGTATCTAAATGTTTTAGTCGTTGATTCAAAACCGCTGGTAATGTCTGCACTCGTTTTAAACGTTTTATTTGCATACCGACAAAACGAACGATTTTTTTTTCTCGCTTGTAGACGTTGCACACCTTAACGCGTACAATCCTCGTAGAACTCGCGTGCGCGGTAAATGTGACCACGTTTTTCGTACGCGACACGTTCCGCCAGCAGCGAGCGCGATGATCGCGGTGCAATCGCTGGGAAAAAAAATAAATATTTTCCCGAGCGAACCATTGTGAAACTTAATTTCGATTACATACAAAAGCGGAATTCGCTTACGTCGCGGGTGTTCCCGTGGCTACCGCGGCGAACGAGCAGCCCTGCACGGTCACGAGCGTTTCCACGTGTTGCGATTAATAAACGGTTATCGGGGCGAGAAGTTAGGACGGGGGGGGGGGGGGAGGGGCGTTGCGCAACGGCGGTCCAGATAACCCGACTTATGTGACGGGTTCGTTTTTCACGTTCGTCGTGCGTGCTCGGCCGCCGCGCCGTTGTCGTGCCCGCGAGGAAATAAACGCACGCGTACACACTCCTCGCGGTCGTGATCGCGCATCCGATCCGATAAATCCTCCGCGCGCGCACGATCCGGCCGCGCGAACGCGAAAACCCGCGTCGCGCGTGCACGTCGTTAGCGTTCCGAAAGACGGGCGAGTGCGTTACGCGCCACGGGCGCGCACGAGGACGCCGCGCGGCAACGCCCTGTCCGTACGGCGGCGTCGGCCCTTATCGAGATGCACGACCCCCCCCCTACGCCCCGGTTAGACGCGTGCACCCGCGGCGGCCCAAACCGCGCGGGACACGTGCCGTTTTCGGTTTCGGGTTTTCCTCGTCCTTGTTTCCGGTCCCGTCAGACCGTCTTACCCGCGTCGGTGCTAATTGCTAATTGCACGTGTGTGATTTCGCAGTGCACACTCGCCGCTCTCGTCTTGCACGTGGCCTGCGGCAGTTACCTGGCTCACCGCGCGGCCGCTTACCACGGCGGCGTCGGCGCTTACCACCACGGCGGTTACCAGGGATACGAGGCGGCCCCGTCGTACGACTACGCGGCGTACCCGGCTTACTCGTCGGCCAGCTCCTACCAGGCAGACTACCCGAGCTACTCGAAACCCGTGGACTACTACGTGAGTACGGCGCGAGAAAAACGCACGCCCCGCACCGGGCATGTCAAACGCGCGGCTACCGATATCGGTGGACAACATAAAAAAAAAAATGAACGGCTAAAAAACTCCCGAAACGTTAATGAACGTCGAGTCGCGACGTTATCTTAAACACATAAAAATCGTCATACCGTTGTAACACGTCTTACGTTCCGACCAACTGTTTGTAATCGCGTAAGTTTTATCGACGGTTTTATACGTACGCAACGTGTACGACGGTATAACGATTTTTATTCGTTGAGCTTTTACGCGCGTGAGCCGTTCGGCACGTTTGACCCGCTTCCAGTTTGACATGTCCGCCCCGTGTACGCCGACGGATCCGCCGTGATCCGCCGGCGGATGAACGGTTTGCCGGTAAAACGATTCGTCGCGTTCGGTTGCAGTCGCCGCCCAAGTATTCGTTCAACTACGGCGTCAAGGATTACCACACCGGCGACGTCAAGGACCAATGGGAAGAGAGGGACGGGGATGTCGTCAAGGGCGAGTACAGCCTGGTCGAACCGGACGGCACTACGCGCAAGGTGACCTACACCGCGGACGACCACAACGGTTTCAACGCGGTCGTGCACAAGTCCGGCACCGCTCACCACCCGACCACCGTCGCCCACGCACCGGTCTACCATCACGCGTACCGCCGTTGAGGACGCACCGCGTCTCGGTTACCAGCCGGACTAGCCGGCGGGTTAGGTTACCGTACACACGATTACCATAACGCATTTACCGTAGAGTTTCGTAACCAATCAAAAATCGATATCCCTTTTTTTATCTCTTTCTTTAACCGCCCTTTTTATCGAACGTTGTTTACATGACGTACGCGTTCGCATACAGCCAATTCAGATGATTATGATACACACACACACACACACACACACACATATATATATATATATATTCTATACGTATACGATAAAACGGGTATATTTTAAGACTTCGAGCGCTTTACGTACCAGGTATAACCTTGTAATGTTCTTTTTCGTTTTCCGTTCGACACGCGTGTCGCTGTTCACGCGCGCTTACAATAATATCGATTAAACGGTTCTTCGCTTCGTCAATGATCTCTTTTCACGTTTATATTTTACACGACAATCCGAACGGCATCTCTTACCGCCGACATATTATCTGTACGATACGCATGGATCTTAAGTCGCCGATTTTTTTTTTTTCTATTTGTTTTTTACATTTTACATTCTATTTTTATTTTTTATTTTTTTATAATTGATTTTATATTTTCATTGTATTATTTTTTACACGCGTTCGAGAATTGTACACCGGGATCCGGTGTAATATTTCTCGAATTTTTATGCTGTAGAAAACCAAAATCTTATACTTGAAATATTTGTACTTTTACCTGATCATTTTGTACATACATTTTATAATTGCTCATAATACATCTATAATTATATATATTTTTAAAAATGTTGGTTTTTTTTTTTTATTCCTCGTCGACAACGATATAACACTAGTTGTGTACGTATACAGCTATGCGTTTCACAAACCGACACATTATAAATAATAAAAAAAAAAATGTTTGACTTTGATACGCTATCATAAGCATATAATGTCGAAGAACATTAGTTATAACATTAATATTTCCAATATTGGAATATATTATACACTCTTCTAATAAGTCTGCATCGCTTAATTCACAACACATATATGATTATGTAAACTAAACTTCAAAAACAGACAAATATATTATAGTATTTTTGAAGAATTTGAGTTTAATTATTGGACATTAATAGTTCATAATTATAATTATTGCCGTAATAAGGTTTAAGTTTTGATATCCCAAATAATTTTGAAAAATGTAATAAAACTATTTTTATAGGATAGTAAATCCAAATAGAGTTTCATAAAAATAATCATTGATTGCTAATCACATAAAATATATTGAATTTTGGTGAGAATGTTATCAAAAAGAGTAAATATTATTGGATGTTCTCAAACAAGTTATAGTAGAACTTAAAACTTTACAGAAGTAAACCTATTAAAAATCCATATTCAGAACCAATAAGAGATTACTCAATTATTATACCAATTTGTAGATAATATTTGTTTGATGATTGATGCAACGCTCAAACCACTCCTTCATTAGTTGTACCCTCATTCCGTATTCCACTATCCCTATAGTCACCACATTTATGTATAATAAGGCGTATAGGTAGTTTTTATATATATAAATATTTATTGCGTATTTAAAAATTATACCTCTTTTGTTATAAATAGATAAAAGTTATTTTTCATTTAATTCTCATATTTTAACTTAAGTGATTTCATATATTTTAAATTAAATACGAAAAATAGAATAGATTATTTGGTTAAAAATATAAAATTATGTAACCGTAGACGTTTAGATACCAATGAATTCTGAAACTCACATTTTAACTAGTATTAATTAATGATCTTGTAAAATAAATAACACTATACAGTAAACTAATCTCTATGAGCGCAGCAAAAATCACTGCCTAAATGAATGCATTCGCTATTTAACGTTTATCTTTAGTATAATTAGTCGTCACGTTAGATAAATTATCTTTTCTGAATCGATTGTCAATTTAATAATACTTATTTTAGGTTTGTATTATTTTGTATAACTGTTATACAACTACGATTATATAATAGTAGTGAATAATAGTATAATTTTTTTAACACTGATCTATTTACGGACTGTGATTGTAAGTCTTATAATAATAATAATAATAATAATTATTATAGTAATATGAAAACTCGGTCACCTAAGCTTTGCGAACACAACTACTATAGTAGTTGCGCGTACCAACAGGATCAAAGGACTGTAATAATTTTAAATAGTGGGTGTGCGTATTTTGTTTACCAATATCTGCTTTCAATATGTGTAAAAAAAAAAGTCTTAGGAATCTGAAGTCGTGTTTCACACATTGGTTTGACAAATCAAGCAGAGTGATAAAATCAAATTTTATACATAATATTGTAAGAAAACACAAATCATTGTAGTTTTATAGTTTATAGATTGACACATACGTTAAAACATTACGTTAAACATCGATAAAACATGATCGATTCAGGTTTTTGTTTCTTCTACAGCTTACATTAAAATAACGAGAACCACAGCACTATGCAATGGGTTATACTATTTTAATATGGTCCAGATAGCTTTTATCGTGATCAATAATTGTATTTTTCAAAATAATATTGAAATTAGTTATAATAATGATGATGATGAATTATTTGTAAAACATTTGTAATTGAGTAGAGTGCTATGGATGCATTGTAACTCGTTATCATACGACTAAATTATAATTGATTAGCTGAATTGTCCAGAATTGTTCGGAAGACGTTTTATTATTTTATATCAGACCAATTAATAATACTAAACAAAAAAATTCTGAAAATTTGAAGAAACTCGTCGTATATTATAATGATATTTATTTTAATTTAATTACATTGATATAATAGTATAATAAAATAGGTAATAGTTATGGTTAAAATAACCATATTAAACAAACTAAAATGTTTCCTAAGAAACCAAAAACTAAAAAATATATATCCAGCACAAGCCGGTTTTAACACCTAAAAATGAAAATTTTGAAAAATCTTTTCTTTAAGCACACCTGGTGTATTAAATGGAGCACTATGTAAAAATTCAAGTTCAATTGGTTTTTCGTCTTTGAGAAGATGTTCAGTGAAAGAATGTCGAGTTAATGGTATTTGAATCGTATGCGGTAGAAAAGTATAAAAACATACACGATCGAATCAATGTCATGTACTCGAGTGGTCGACTAAATGTTGACAGCTCGACGGGATTTTGCTCATCATTGATGGTTTAAAGTTGATACTCGATGACGACATAATAAATCCGTATTGTCGGTACAGTTCCTGTATTCCTACGTTTTTTTAACCCGTGTTTCCTCGGCTTCTCGGCCGCGAGTAATTAGAATACGAATCGTTACAGATGGTGGAGGCGGGAGGCTTGACTGAAACTGATACGCGTTTTCGACTTTATAACATTTCAAGCGTTTTGTTGTGCTAATACCAATATTAGAATCGGATGTACGCATTCGATCGACTATGTGAACAACAGACGACTACCGCGCGTTGCGTTTGACACCAAACCGAAGCATTTCGGCAACGACGAAACGGTCGTCATGAACGTATAAGACGCGCACAGGAGACGGGCAAGGAGAGGACAGCGCGGATATTATAAAAAACGTTCTCGTGTCGACTGACCACCGATTTCATACTGCCCGACTACCGTTTATAATAATATGAATACCCGGCTGTAAAACCTACCTGTACGTGCGCCGTGCGTTTGGTTTTATTTTTACTAATTTCCTCCCCCCTACCCCCTTCCTTCCTCCCATTGATTTTCGTCGACTGGTCAATTGGGACGCGTAATCGCGACTGTGATTAATTGTACACAAGCCGTGGGCATTCAAAAGTGCTCCTCGCGCACAAACAGTACGTTACAATGCACATTTGCCTGCTATGTTAAGGCGATACCGATTGGGCGAGGGATAAGAATACAATGTACACGCGTGACGAGCGAGGATATGTTCGCGGCCCAGGTGGCGAGACGACGCAAAGAGTTCGAGTTCGAATTATGCACCGCGCTTTCAGAACGTCATACAAACGTGTTGTATTTATACATTATTTTACCGTGTTTATTGGAAAATAAATCTTAAACGTTATACATGTAGACACGGGCGTATTTTAGGGGGGGGGGGGGAGGGGGCGACCCCCCCCCCCCCCTAAATCCGTATTTAAAGAATTGATTATATGTGAGATACACGTTTCAAATTTTTTTTTTAATGCGGATCATTTTATAACGAAATCAAATAACGCGTGGCTATGAATAATGAATGGTGCTTTTTGTCGGGTCCATACTTACTGAAAAATCATATAAAACACAAACGTAACTTTCAAAACACAGGTGTTAAAAAAAAAACTACACAAAAGTCGACTGTAAGTGGATCCGGCATTAGACGAAAAAAAAACCACAAACATTAAGGATTCACCGGATTTTAATATTATCAAAAATTTTACGTGTACATTTTGAGCCTGGATTAAAGAAATAATTTGATCCGCCCCCTCCCCCTCTCTAAAAGTAAGTCTATACACGTCCCTGAATGTAGATGTATTATGTTGCGTGCTGACCGCACGGAAACATAGTTCGATGACGGATTTTTCGTCCGGGCAACCGTGCGAAAACATACAAACATACACAGGGCGATTTTTTTCAACCGACCGTATCTCGTTTTCATGATTGAATTATGCCTTTTTCCGGATTCTGATCCATTGAAAATCTTTGTCGAAAACGGAAAAATTATTTGCGCGAAAAAAAAAAATAAAAAATGGCACTTTCATTTAAACGACAAAAGTTGATGCCGCCCCACAGTACACTCCTTAATAGGTACGAACAATCTGTGCACTGGAAAATGTATCCTGATAGTACACATACATTTTCCATAGATCAGAATTTCAAAAAAATACGTTTTTTACGCGAGCGTAGGGGAAAAAAATGATGAGCATGCTCAAAATATTATCGTGTACACACATTTCTACGCGAGTATACTTATACACACGATTCACCGCTCGTAGTACGCCGACCGACCGTGGTAAAAACGATGCCGCGACGACTGGTGAAAGGTTCGAATTGCGATCGAAATGATTTGTTGTTGCACACCGACGAGGCACGCGCGTGGAGTTCGATTTTAATCACCGCCGCGTTGCCGTTATCAGTGCACGCGCGTTGCGTGTGTTTTTTTTTTTTTAAAATAATAGTGCGCTACATTATTTACTCGAGTTCGCACGGCACTGACGACTGATTGAAACTTTTCGATCGGGTCTCGTGACCGACCGCAAATTAAAAACGCGGATCGCGATATAGAAGAACGCGCTACGTAACTGAACAGAAGTAATATTTACGTGTCTTGAAATATTGTTGAATTCGATTTTTGAGATAAAAAATTAAAACGTGCGATGATGAACTCGAGTAGAACAATTTGATATCTGCTATCGAAACCATCATCGTACAACTAAACCGATTGGTCAGTCCAAACAACAATACGTTACAAACCATTGACAATAATAGCAAATCACCGTTTTCGATATCGCAAAAAGCGCTGGTTTGATGCTTGTTGAAATGTGTTTAACTTTACCCCGAGAAGATTAACTGCTTTACCATGATACTTCGTTTATGCGAATGGCGTTCGAGCCAGAATATCTTACAGGTTATGTCAAAACGTTGTTGTAAATTATTCGTTTTAGATTATAAAGAATCATCTAGAAAAGAAATCTACTCAACCCATTTTAAGTATCATAAAAAACATATAGTATTTCTAAAATTATACCGTTTAACATAGTATTAAAATATTATATTTTAGTTCATTACGTCAGTACGTTTATTTATTTAATCTGTGTGTCACCGACACGTTTCTGCCTAATATTGTTGATAATTTTTATTCGTGCGGTTAAAACAAAAATTAAAAGTTTGTTTGATTTTAGTAAAAATTATTTATCTTTTATCATAACACGGAAATGATTACGACCGGAATGAGTGACCTAATTTTTCGACATATCTATTATAGAGCGGGAATGAAGGGAAATGAAACATACATAGGTGTACGGATTAGATAATGTAACAAAGCCATTGATGAATAGTCTAAGAAAAGTAAACCATAAATATAATAGTAATAATAGTAATAATAATAATAATAATAATAATAATAATAAACTCAATATATAGAATTTTAATTTTTAAAAAGTGGCTGATTTCATTGCCACATAAGAACGTAGGAGATTACGAAAATTAAATTTTTCATAGTTAGAGAGACCCGTATTAATTTTGAATATTAAAAAATTTTAAGAAATTCATTGAATAATTTGAGAAATGCATTATCAGGAAATCGATTTATGATTAAATAATTCATATTTAAAATCTCTATTTTATTAATTAATAATAATTTGTTTTGACACTAATTATTGGATTTTAATGGAAGTATTAACATATTCATAGGGTTGTGATAATTTTGCATCAAAAGTTTCATATAGTAATTCATAAGATAATGGATTGAAATTTAAAAAATACCTTTTTCTTTTTGTTAAAAGTTTTTTTTCATTTTAATGAAAAATTTAAAACAAGATTCAGTGAATTGCGAATAGGAAATATGTCAAAATGTATTTAGATTTGATTCAAATTTTTTCCATTGAAAAAAGGTGTTGAAAATAAACTTTACTTAAAAATAATTCTAACCCTTTTTTCGTGCATATAAAAAATATTTTTAAATTGAGCTAATTTTAAATACTAAATTTGAAGTTTCATTGTTTAATTGAAATCGTTTGATTGATTAGGTTTCTAAGATTTCTTTTAAAACGTATCATACTCAGGCTAGTTATTATTATTTATACGCTTATCGATGTTATCATGATTTTGATTTGATTTTACCTAACGATAATTCACTGTCTTACACCGACCTTCACTAAGAATCATTTTTCTGAATGAAATGATTTATCATTGTTTTGAAATATATACAGATATATAATAATATGACTAACTAGATGAAGGTCATTATAATTGTTCCCAATGTTTTAACCAAAATTTCGACATTTTATCATAAAAAAGAATGATTATGGTTAATTATTTTAAAGTTACATTTTGCATCATGTAAAAAAAAAATATTGAGAACAATTTTACAATCGACTTAATAATATGGACTATCTAGAAAAACTGAATAGAAAATTAGGTTGGTAAATTGTTTTTTTTCTAAGGAACTACCATAGCCTTCTTAAATACAATATAGATATAATCTTAATTTTTCTGTATTACTTTGTAACGGCGCGATGTGTAGGCAATTTCTGTCAAATTTTATTTAACTATAAATTACTAATACAATATGATAAATGGTCTTATTAAAATGTCTTCACAAGTTATTTTATGCGTTTGTGTTTTTTATATTATACTAGTTAACTTTTAAATTTGCATATCGTTTGGCACAATGATCAATAACCATTAAAATACTAGAGAATTTAAACTTTAAAAAAATCTTCTATTTTTGTAAGGTTTATTATTCTGACAGGGTCTTAGTAATATTAAAATAAGTACATGGTAAATACTTAAAAGTAATATTATAACTGAATCAATGATTGCATAAACGTTACAAGTCATATTTTTTTTAATAGAATAGAATAGAGATATTAGTAAAATCGTATACTAACCATGTGTTTCTATGTGTCTAATGTAAAAACACTGATTATTTTAATTTATCTACTAAAAAAAGTATAGCTTAAGATATTTTTACACTAAACGCATAGTAACACGTGACTAGTATACATTTTTACTAATATCTAAATTTTATAAAATATGTGATTCATGAAGTTTCTGCAATCATCGATTTGATTGATTGTCAGTAATCCATAGTGAGTTTAAAAGCAAGTATTCTATAAATAAATATGTAATAAATAATATATTAAATAAGTATTTTTATAGATATGTTTTCTATAACTAAACTCTTAGTTATAAAATCTACTATATACACCCGTAAAATATTCGTTTATCAACTCATATTACAGAAATGTATAAGTGATCGTATCACATACATACCAAGTATATTATAATAACAAATAATATTTTAAAATAAAATTAACTAGATGTAGTACGATATACTTGAAAACAATTTTTATTAATTTATGTTTGATAAAAGTTTGATAATATTCATAAGTATATAGGTACTTCTTTGTGATCAGTTCACAACGATATTTATGTCGATACATGATTATTATTAAATAATATTAACAACATTTCATACTTTCCGAATTTTTCTCTTATTTTTTATAAAATCATTGATTTTTACTTATAATTAATACATTTTTTATTTTGTGAAGGTTTTTAATATTTTCATTATTCAACCCTATTAAGTTGTATTTTTTTATTTTGTTTTCTCATATTGTATTTTACTCGAGATGAACTTTTAATTGTTATCTCTATACAACTTTAAGTTGTTAGCCAAATAATTAATCATTATTATATTTTTATAAAAACGTATTTATTATTATAACATACAATTTTATTGTCATTTTTTTTTTCGATATAACTGCTATAAAATGTTTATAAAATAAATGCATTAATTTTCAAAATATTACGTTTTATTATTTAATTATTTAATTTGTCATAATATTAAATATAAAATCAGTGGTAAATAACTGTTTTCAAAATGATTATTTTTAAATTTTCAATGATAGTGTATAAGAATTGTGTTTGTAAATTTTTAAATATTTAATAATTATAAGTGTCGTTAGGAATGACTTACAAGTCAATAGAAGATACACCCGAAATATAATTAAAGCACCATTTTCCTACATGGATAATTCAATGATAAACATTTGGATAATTGTTGGATTTACTTCCACAATTGTAAAATTTCAATAACAATTTTTTTGTAGAAAAATTGAATGAGAATTTAATTTAAAATTTATAATAGAAGTTAAGACAAAATATTGTTATTAAAATTGTAATTGTTCATAAGATTTTATCATAAATATAAATTTCAATTAAATTCCTTATAATTCGTCTTCTTGATCTTCGCTGATTCGGAAAAAAGCATTTGGATGATATGTTTCAATTTACATTAATATCGTTGTTTAAAAATATGTAAAATATAAAATTGTATTAAACATTACATTGGATTTTTCACGGTGTGTAATTCATATAATATTATAATGTGATTGAGCGAAATTTTGATCCACTACTTGATTTATACGTCTGCTAGTTTATTTTAGGTGATAAATGATTATAAAAATGTCATTATTTACAATATTGAAAATTAGGCAAAGGACACAACTGGATCATTTCGATCCAGTTGTTTTTCGATTTTTTCCACTGTTGGTTTACTAAAATCTGAAAGCCTTAAGAAATAATGTTTATCTTGTCCACCAAACATTAATTATACTTCTTTCAGATAGAATTGATGATGTTTTCTTTGTGTTTTTTAAATCCAATATGGCCATTTCCAAACTATTTTACCTGGAGTAAAAAAATTTAAATATTTGGTTTGATCAAATTTATTTTCTGAAAAAAATATTCTAATTATTGTCCTACCATTCGGTATGATTAAACGAATATTGAATTAAACACATAGTTTATTACCATATACAGATAATTGTTCTTAAACCGATTTGTAACTTATTTTATAATTCGCAAGAATTTCGATGCGTTTTATGCCAGTTTATTTATTTTATTTTTTTTATATTTTTTTTACTTCAATTTATTTACGGGTTGAACTCCTTTCTAAAGGCACATGTAAATTAATAGTTACAAAAAATACTTAATATACATTTTATTATAACAATATAATGTCAATAAAATGTTTTAATATACTTAAATGTATCTACGCAGTGGAAAACACGTTATAATTGTTACGTAATCGTCGATCAATGAATAAAGAATAATGTTGAACAATTAAAATAATGTAATATCGTTATTTGATGCTTACGCGCAATTAAATATCATATATATATATGATAGTAAATAGTATATACATACGTAATATGTATTATATATGTGCAAAGACCTGTATTTTAGGGGGTACTTACAATACTTTTGTGCCCTATCTTAACGAAATATGGAGGTATATTTAATAAATTATAATGTATAAATAATTAATTACTTAAACATAACTTCCGTTTTTATTTAATATTGTGGTAAACTAGTCTCAATGAATATATTTTTGGACCTAATATATTTTTCTTAGATAGCTTTAATTATTTATGATTTGTACTTTTCTAGTCAACTGTAGCTGTTATCGTTTTAAGTTTTTGCACAACAGTTTTAAACATTTTGTTTTTATTTTTTCTATTACGAAATATAATTTATTCTTTATCAAATATTTTTGGAATAAAATACATTAAATTTAAGCAACATCAGTTAAAATACAAGCCACTTACTCTTAGACTTAAATTGTACGGCCTTAAAAAATTTTTGGGGGGGGGGGAGCGTCTGGTCAAATCGTACATCATTGTGCGTACGCCTATGATATATAAATATGAATTAAGATGTTTCCTATTTATATAAATTACTTGAATTTTGAACGTTTTCTCGTCCAACCTCGGAAAAATTACTAAGTAGTAATTATTTCAGTTTTGATTTCGTGAACCTTGAAAGACTTCGTAAAATAACATCTCGTAAATATGTAAACGACCTATTAATCGACGAAACCAAGAATTACAAAAGCTAAAACAGAATCAATGCGTACATAGTTGATACCGTAATATGGCGGTGGCGACAGTAACCGCTGACCTCATACAAGCGCCACTGCAGACGATAATAATTATTATTCTGATTAGTAATCGATAATTTTCGTCAGACCAAACTTGCCGGAGCATAAATGTAAACTCACCACAGAGGTTAACAAAACATTGAACACTCTTCTGTAATGGTTTAGGTGTGTGTTGTACTACGCTATTGCAACACGTCCATTATGGTTTCGGTTTTCATATAAATACCCGACCAC
Source organism: Sipha flava (assembly GCF_003268045.1). Lineage (NCBI taxonomy): Eukaryota > Metazoa > Arthropoda > Insecta > Hemiptera > Aphididae > Sipha > Sipha flava. The sequence goes on along the minus strand of NW_020272972.1, from coordinate 992,345 downwards.
GGTGGTGAACATTTATCAGTTCATATCGATCGTTTTGCTCGTTCTGAACAGCGCTTTTCCTGATATCAACAATCACTCGCTGAACGCTTATGATGGTGAACATTGTATTACAAGTGAGTGAAATGCAATCTGTTACGTACCCGCGGTGTAGAAACATGTGTACGGGTAGAAAACGCTGTACTGTAACTATAACTATAATTTCGCTCGTAATATTTATTAAATGTTTAAATGCGTTTTCTATCCAGTGATCGAATGGTATAAAAATAATGTGCGTTCGATTTGTGTTTGAAAACAGTTATATTTCGACCGGAATGATTATTCTCAAACCAAAAAGCTTGCGGGGCAGTTTACATTCCACTTTCTAATTGTAGTCAACATTTGTATTTATTATAATTTACAGGTCGCCGTGCTGGTGTTTACCACCCTTGTAGCTATAACTTTTGCGGAACACGACGCCACATCTTACGCTTTTTACCATCCGAAATTCGAACACACTCATCACGATGGACACGATCATTACGTAAGTATACAATCATTGTTCATAAATATATATATATATATATAAGGTTCGGACAAAACGTGTTCGGCCGGAAAAAAGGAGAAGTTTAATTTCAAGCATGTAGACTATTTCACGGCTCCGAGAGGGTATCAAAAGCGAAACAAAAAACATTGGACCACGTGGGTATAAATCAAACGATGCATCGCTCGGACGAAGGGGGTCGCCCATGAGTCGAGTCTTTCCACTGCAAAATGACCGTTTCGATTTCCGTAACCGAATCCAATCTTGCGAAAACCGAGGGCCGAGTTACGCCACAGTCGTGGAACTAGGGTAACGTAATCGTTCGGGGGTCCTGGATAACGGTGTTCCTTCGGCGCGCAATCAAAACATCCTCCACTGCGGGGGAGGGGGGAGGGGAGAGAATTCATCCCCGGAGAGCGGCGCAACCGGCCTACTTGGGCCCGTTTGACGGGCCCGACATGGTAACCGGTTGGTCGTATTCACGTTCTCGGTCGACCGCGTTCTGTTCCCAGGCACCGCCACACTACACGTACAAGTACGGCGTGAAAGACCCGCACACCGGCGACCACAAGCACCAGTCCGAGCACCGGGACGGCGACGTGGTGCACGGCGAGTACAGCCTGGTCGAGCCCGACGGTCGGGTCAGGAAGGTGACGTACACGGCGGACAAGCACAACGGCTTCAACGCGCACGTGCACCACGTGCACCACGCTCACCACCCGCAACATTACGGGCACCACGGAGACGAATGAAGAAACTGTAATGCCGACGGCAACAGCAGCACATTCGCGGTTACGTCATGTCGTACCGCGGTAGCACCGCAAAACTGGTGCCAGTTCCGTCTCGTAATATGTTTCTCCCGTTTTTGTTTGCTACTTTTATGCACCCTGTTTGTATGCTGTCTTGTTAAATTCCAATTGAAAAATCAATAAAACAAAATCCATGCCTTTGTCTTCGAATCCTCTTGTTACATCATTTCAATACCCGGTCACGAACGTCTATGACGGCGATATGGTTTACGGTAACGGTGTTCAAACCTAATTCACCAGAACTCTTTCGACCGATTGTCGGTCGGTTTTTGAGTCCAGTCGTCCTCGAAATCATCCTCGAATGGGCACACAATAATGGCCAATTAGTATGTACGCTGAAAGCTAGACATAAACTCTGCGATCCGTTAAATTAAGCGTCTTATCATCAAAATCGAATTTCTTCTGGAAACATTTAATTTAAACAAACCGTGATCTATAGCTCGTAATTCGGTTGAATTACCCGAAAGCTGAATTACAAAAATAAAAAAAAATACAATCATTTTGGAGTCAATACTCTTAAAATAGTTACTAAATATTATGAATTATAAAAATTATTAAATATTTCTGATTATATAAATAAAATAGAAGATATAATTGAAAAGTTTGTTTTTTAGAGTAGAGAGATAAGTAGATTATTAATATCTGCACGTTATATTATATATTAATACTCTCTTGAAAAAATATATTATTTAGTGATTGTTTTAGAAATGTCAATAACTTTTAATTAATTATTTATATATTAAATAATACTTTGTTATTGAATTACATCATTTGAAACCAATAACATATTAGATAGTGAATTGTTTTTTTTACCACTAAAGATTAATGAAACCGTTCAATTTTTTAAATCGGTTTATTGGCAGTAAATCATCAAACATGTAAATTATGGTGATTCTTTGGTTCTTGCGTTGGATTTCGCATTGATTGCCAAACTTTTTATGGATTTAATATACATTATATGAAATAAATCATTCAGATGTTCCAATCGAAATTTTGCAGAAGGCATGAAATCGGCTATAATTTAGTATGAAGGGATTTGAAATGAAATCGAAAATCAATAGTGGAAAAAAAAAATATATTAGACCGAATCGTAGCACTAAATCATGGTACATACAATAAACAGTTTTTAAAACCAAAAATTGTTTGTACGTACTGTACATTTCATGTTAATATTTGGTGAAAATTATAAAATGGGTAATAAACAGTATTTAAGTTGGTTGGTTATTGACACTTACAAACAAAAATGATTTTGATCTATAAAATTAATTAAAGTTGGTTAATTATTGGCACTAACAAACAAAAATTACTTTGATCTACAAAATTCAATAAATTTGGAAAAATAAAAAGTTTCAAATTACCAATGATCGAAATGAAACATAAAAAAAATATATTAATATTACTTGAATATTATCAAATATCCCAGGTTTGACTGCAAAAATGTCCGGAAGAACCAAAATCTATTGAAATTATATCAAAATTATGAAATTAACCATTGCGAAGTACAATTTTGTATTGTGATTTACGAATTCCACAACATTTATTAAAAATAGTAAATTAAACAATATAACTATAGGTACTATAAATATGTCCAATGTCATGAAAAAAATAAATAAGTGTTAAAATATTATTTCTTTGAATATGTAGTAGATGGGTAGGGTCATATAATTATTGTCGGGAAAACACAAGTAAAATACAAGACTATAACTGTGTAATTTTGCGTAATTCGATTGCCCCAATTGTAAACTGAATCTTATTTGTGATTAAAATAAGTTTAAAGTTATTTTTTAAAAGACACTGTTAAGGGAATAAAAAGTACAATAAAAATGAACTTGTATTACAGTATTTAAAAAATCGTAATGAAAAAAAGCTAACTATAACGCTTTGTACAGTAATTTGCATGCATATCAAATAAACAACTATAAAATGCAGATCAATTAGTGTAATAACAAATCTCTTACAATGTCGAAAAAAAATAAATATTTGCCGTATTATCCACACACCGTTTTGGCTACTTACCATAATCACTATCGCCGTATATATATATATATATATATATATAAATAGGTACACCCAAACAAGATTTATTGACGTGAAAAAAAAATTAAAAATTAAAAGTATGCTCAACAGAACAACCGCAGTAGGTATACGATGACGTATGGTAAATATATTATAAATAAGACAGACGGTACGTTTTTTTTAGCCTTGACTGAACCACGTGATGATAATAAATGAGACGGTTTGTTTACGACGTGATTCCGTTTTTATTAACCCAGCCACGAGTTCCGTCGACGATCACGTAGCTTAATTTGCCTACGTAACTGATTGAATCAACATACACACTCAGAATAAAGGGAAATTATGTAGCGCATGTGACGAAAATATAATGAATTTGTCGTAGTTATCGCTGTAACAATACGTGTATTACTGTATGAACTGCATTATGAGTTGTAATGAATTATAATACGATGAATATTCGTAATTTATAATACACCGTAATGATTAGATGTTATATAGTTACACAATTTCCGTATCGACGTTTAGGAGCTCTAATGGTAGAACTGCATCCCCGGTACACCGTTTTATTTTTAAACGTATTGTTTAGCTCTACGCACTAACGGTACTAGAGTAAACGCATCGAAAAATCCAATAATTTATTTTTAGAACGAGTTACAGGGAACGATTTATTTGTCTGTATGACATAAAACATTATGTCATTTTGACGTTTTGACGGGTGACAAAAACGCGTACATATTGTTTTCAGACATTGCCATATGTGTAGTATATGCGTTCTTCACACAACTTCAGTAAAAAATCCGCAACAAATGAAGGAGTGAACTTGATTTTCGATAATAACCAATTTAATAAAAACAAATGCAATTACACACTTTACAATATCACACAATTTATCAGAGAACGATATAATAATCATGGTATTATACAAATGCAAAAGTTATCAAACTAGATACATAATAGTTGTGCAAGTTATCTTTCATGATTTGTTATTATGACACGATATGTCACGTATTTATTTATTAATTTTATGTCCTAACAATTTTCATATTATCGTGTTTTATGCTAAAAAAATTATGCTTATCTACCTAGTTTTAAGGATGCTACTTTACTAAAGGGGGTTTGAACACCTCCCTCTTACCTGCGCCACTGAGCATTATGAATTTATTTTAAAAGTAATTGAAAGTTTAAAGGAGATAGATAAAATTGTTGTAAATTATCAATAACTTATTGATGTAAATTTTTTTTGATTTTTCGATTCAATAAGAAAAATATTTCAAATCAAAACACAACTCAATTATTGTACACAACCATTGTTATACAATTAATAATTATTCGATTGCATAAGTATTGTATTTTGTTTTTTTGTAATTCGATTTATTCTCAGTATAGTTTACGATGCATCTTAATAAATATAATTATAAATTGATTTTTCTTCAAATCAACAACGGAAGAACATGATGATCGATTGAGTTTTATTTTTGAATTTTTGATTATTTGCATGTTTTTATGTTTCCAGGAACAAATCAATAGTTTCATCACTGAAATTGAAAATCCGTTATCTGAGGTCCTTTTCAACGTCCGTTTTTTATGTCCCTGTAATATTATCAGCGTAGTGCGAATATTCTTATAAACCGTTCATATATTGATAAAATAATATCGAATCATCATTATCATCTAATTACAAAAGAAATGGCGAATTATGTGGTATAACGATTAATATTATTTAAAATTATTTTGTATTCTAATTTCATGTGTCCTGAAATGATAACACGTTTGTAATCGATTTGGTAAACAACTGAATAAAAGCCCCATAGAATACCACTGGAAATTGTGATCCATTTCGACCTAATCAAAGAATTACGAGTAGTATTTGTATTATGACCAACCTCATTAAATTTAATGGTTCATTTTTTTCTATTTTGTCGACAAAGAACACAACAACTTCTTCTTCTTCTTCTTCTTCTTTTGGCCTGTTAATACGGACCATTGAGGTCCTTTGTCGCTTCTACAATCCTTCTGAACGCAACAACAGTTACATAAAAATACGACCATTATTGATAATAGAAACCCGATTCAAATGTGTTAAGTGTTTTAAGCATTTCTAAAAGTCGTATCATTTAAGTACGATTTTTTTTTTTTTTTTTAATTATTTTCAGAATTTATTTTTCGGCAGAACATTAGGTTCATAAATATTCGTCGATCATCATTTCATGCACCGTGCTTATAAATTACGTAATTTATAAATAATATGTTGCCTCAAGCGTCGATGTGTAAAATTCGTCAAAAACCACTAAAGACCTTAACATAATATATTTCTAATTATAATCAGTGTTTTGTTCTGATTGTGTTGGCGGATGGACCGCAAATGCACCCACCGCAGAACCAATACACCTAAAACTAACGGCCCTCTTATAATAACATGTGTTTCATATACCTATATGTTTCGAAATGTTTTAACTCCTGTTTGGTTATTAGCCGTTGCACATAGAGCCGAGCACTATAAATACTAAATATTAATTGTCCTACTCAATCAGTATCAGTCCGTCAGTTGTGAGTTTAACGAGTAAAAAATAATAATCACTTCAATTCAACGTGCACATCTCAATCGGTTCAGTGCATATCATATATCTCGATGGCTGGTTTTTTACAGGTAAGTCGATGACAAAGTACATTCCAATAAAATATTAAGTTCTGAGCATAAAAATGTCAACTAAACCTTCGTTGTTGTTCTGTTAAAGTTATCCTAATTTTTTTAATTTAATTCATTACCGATATCGTTAACACTTGTTGATGTCGTACAAGAAATATGTACCTAATCATGTACCTAATAAGAATCTAAAACAATCGCATATACCCCAACATTATGTGACGATTTTTTTTTCGTAACCTACTTGTATGTTTCGTATCGAAAGTAAAAATTATAATCCATCATTATAAATCTAACATTCCCCATCGTTGTAATATTTGTAATTTACTGTTAATAAAATATACGTTCGTGTAGACTTAGTTGACTATACACAAGGAGTATTTCAAACCGCGAGTAAATATTAAAATATTAAAAAAATATTGAATATTGCGAAAGTTAACCTTTTTTTCCGTGGTTCTCGTAGTCCGAAAAAAAAAAAAATTATAGAATCTTTAATCGTGACGGATAACGTTCGAATCACGTCGAAACGAGTATTACGATCGTATTAGCGATACAACACAATAACAATGGTGTTCGTGGTTTTCGACTTGCGGAACGCATGTTTGAATGATCGTCGGACGATCGCGAAACCGTGCAGCGCGAATACCGTCGAAAACGTATGATTTCTCTGTGCAATTTTCCAGATCTCTGCGATCGCCCTGGGCGCGCTGACGACATTGACAGCGGCTAACCACCATGGTGCCACCTCGTTCGCGTATTACCATCCGATATTCCATCACACCCAGCACCACGGACACGACTATTACGTACGTATACAAAAAATAGGATAGCAATAATTCGTGTTGCGACGGGCACGGACGCAACGATTACAGCTGCGGCCGTGCAATTCGCACCGCTGATGCGATCGGTAATCGCGTTCGGACACGGGCAGGACCCGGAAAGGCGACGCGCGTCGATACCCCGCGGTGGCTCGGAGAATCGGTACGTCTTACGAAAAAGTTGTCGACCTTAATCGTATATCAACGCAAAGTACACGTTTCTGACGTGATCGTGTCCGTCCCTCGCGACGATTCCTATGATATACGCGCATCCGAGCTCTCGGCTATAATGGTATTATAATAATATGCGATGTGCCGACGAAACGAAAACGGTTTGCGTGCAGCAGCTGTGGCCGATCGGTTGTACGGGGTACGCCACGTGTTGGAACAATAAAAAAATAAAATCTCATATTATACAAACGTTAACTCTTCGAGTCGCTAAAAGAAATAAACTAGTAAGAACGCAACCGATGACGGAATTATAGACCGACACTGAAATAGCATTCCGTTCGGGATGATCGATCTCCGTGCTGTCGACCATGGCGTGACCAACACACTCATCGATCGAGACGCATCGGCAAGGGCCGTTCGGGGATGATATTTCCTTCGAGTACGTTTCGGTAAACCCCTTGGATCGCTGTCGTACTTCTCGATGTCGGTTTCAACGCGTATCGTAACTTTATACTCTCGACGTGACGCAGTGTTAGCTTTTTCGGGAATAATTATTGCCGTTCAGTGCGATTTCGGAGATATCGCGGGTTTCCTCTTTCCAGTGATCGGCCGCATTCGGTCACGTACTCCATTCGTTTGCTCTTCACTGTCGGACAGTTGTTTTTTTCTTCCGGTCTCTCGGACCGCTGCACAAATCGTTTTACGTCTCATAACGCCCGACGAGCTCAGTCGTCTGCACTCGTCCGTTTGTTAGGGCAGAGGATGGAGTTGCGCCCGTTGAGCGAGTTCTCCGCGAAAATCGTGATTCTCGTTTTAACTTCTTTTTTTTTTTCTTCTCCCTAACGCATACGTAGGCACCGCCCAAGTACACGTTCAAGTACGGCGTCAAAGATCCGCATACGAAGGACGACAAGGACCAGTGGGAGGAGCGGGACGGCGACGTGGTGCACGGTGGCTACAGCGTGGTCCAGCCGGACGGCCGGATCCGGAAGGTGACGTACACGGCGGACAAGCACAACGGTTTCAACGCGCACGTCCATTACGAAAACCATGCTCATCACCCGCATCACTACGGCAAACATCATCACCATCACTACGGTGGTCGCGGACGTCGAGACGTCTGAACAGACTTCGCGTCGATCGGCTCCTGTGCGTTATTGATCGGAGGGTTGGGTTAGGTTAGGATAGGAATAGTGACCTTTTATAGTGAAACAATAACGGTAGTAATAATGTTTTATTCGCTCTTTATTTTTTGGATTTTATTGTTTTTCTTTAATTTTTTTCCGTCTTCAAACCGTCCGCGCGAGGACTTACAACGTAAACGACGTGCACTCGTATGATTCCGTTCGATCGAAAAATCATTCAGAACTTGCACCTGCAGCCCGATTACACCCGAGCTCTGGCGCAAGGACACCGTCTGGAATTCGGTTCGCACATGCACCTGGACACAGTTTTCCGCACCGGTCGGACGTCACGTGCGAAACCCGCACGAAGAGTGTCCGCAGTGTGTTTCGGATCGACTTCACTGGCACTTCACTGGCTTTCTACTTACAGCACCGTAAGGATTTTTAGGAAACTGTCAAGCGCGTTGCATCCCTCGTGACGACACACGTTATGGTGTTATAGAGGATCACGTACACTCCGATCGGATGAGGATCCCGTGCCCGGCTGGATTAACAATAATATCACCGGTGAATACGATGCACTCCTCGATTGCATTTGTTGTGAGCGTTGGGCAATCGAAGAACCCGACAGTGTTACAACGGAGTTTAATTGATATTGCGTCATGTGTTTTGTTAATAATATTCTCGATTTGTATACTTTAAACGTTTTATTAAATCAAATAATGTTATCTTTTACGTCTTTATACCAATACTTTATACAATTCGAAAATATGTTTGATACTTTGATAAGTTTTAATAAAAAATAATTCCTCTCGAACCACGATGTATAATGTTTTTAATATTTAATCACTTGAATTATCCACGGTACGCTATAGCATCATTTTGATAAAAGTAATGTTTGTCCCCAATGGCTGCACAGAATTTACCCTCACTTGTTCAAACCACCCTTTTGTTAATTCTCCGACAAAAAACTCCTGAGGGGTTGTATACAAATGGCTCGTGGTTCGAACGGTTCAATAACAAGTGCTCAAAACTAAAAACAGCTCATGAAAACAGCAGTATTCTTACGTCGATTCAAAAACAAAATATATTTTATTCATTCCTATTTTAAACTAAGAATTTTTGATAAATTCAACTATATGAAATTGGTTTCCTTAAAAGTCTATATAATAATACAAAATTTGTAAAAAATTGTAACTTAAATTAATTTGTTACTTCTATGTTGTAATTATAATTATGAAAAACTAAATAATAATATATGTTTTATGAACCAATTAACTACAAAATATTGTATTTATGCACAATTATTACGTTGCAAACAACCCACACCAAATTTGTCAATCATAACGATTAAAACAATATTTACATATGATTGGAATTTAAATATCTAAAGAACTTTATTCAACATAGAATATATATTTTATTTTTCATATTGAACCTAAAACATGTAATAAGAATTTATTAATATTCAAAAAAAATATTTTAAAATCAATGAACATTTAAAATTCTATACATAAATGTCTAATACTTAATTCAATGTTTAAAAATTTATAATATACATATTATACATTGTATAACCAATAGATATTGAACATTTATCAAATATTTTAATTTTTTTTAAATATTTATTAAGTATTGAATAAACATATCTATGCTGTGTGGGAAATCACATAAATGTAAAATATTATACGATTTGTAATATGCATCGTTTGCTAATTTCCATTGAGAATATAACATTCTGTTAAATCGAATCAACCTACTTAAATTCAATTTTCTGACGTCGACCTCAAGTTACAAAACATACGTAGTGGTACGTATAGCAAATTAGGTCGTTTATGCTCGGCTGACTTAACTATACGTCCTATGCAGACCCTCGCACGCGTGTGTATTGATTCACGAATCATTGTATTGAAAATATACAATACGATAAAATGTACTATAAAATACATGGAACCGGAGCACTGACGAAATCCGTCAGTTGCCTTTCTTCTGTATATATATATTTTGATATCAAATTTAATGTAAAATAAAAATCCACAAACATGTTTAATCATTCGGTTTCTAAAATTAGGTTAGTACCTAGGAAGACGTTTTGTTTGTAATTTTTGCTCTTATTTTATAATAAATGTATTAGGTGTAACCACTACATGAATGTTTCAAAACCGGCATTGTAAACTCATAAGCTGCACGCGAAGAATGAATAAATAATTATTTTATCCACTGATGAATCTGATTTATTTTCACTGTGAGAGACGCTATAGATAGGAAAATGTTACGTCGGCCCAACAATACGTGTCGAATTCAAGGTTGAGGTTTGTGCAACTTATCGGCGAAACATATATACGTCTAAAAAGTGCAATCAATGTGTATATGTATACTATCGAATGCACATTTTAAAATTATCGTATTTGTTCTTATAATATTATTTTTCGCGTGCATTTCGATAACTCTAAACCAAAATAAAACCAAATCACCGTGAACCCTTCGGTGCACACTAAAATATTATAAATACACGTTGTTTTGCCTTTTCATCGCTAAATTATCGACCATCTATTCAGTTGTCTAGACTACACTACTAAATGAGTAAACATTTTATAGACAGTGATCATCTTAATTTGTTCGTTTGTACATAAATTAAGCTACCGTCGTTATCTAATTGATAACACTTTTTAATTATTTATAATATTATAAATTATTAACATTTCAAAAGATAAAAGTGTTTTACAAATATCTATTTACCTACATGCTACGACGTAAAAGTTGATTATTTCTGTTTCTGTACAATACACACGGTTTTTGAAGCACAACCATAAATTGGTTCAGCAGAACATCCCTTTCAATGTACGTACGAGTGTATTTATTTCTGTTCATTATAAAATTCACACAATAAGAAAGAATAATAGTGTTTTCACATGTGATGGTATAAACTCGTATTTATTCGTATAAACTTAGATAGTTTGATATTTTCTGAAAAATAATATTGTATTTTCACGGTGATGTATTTATTACATTCATTCTATATTATATTCATATTCATGCGTGACCATTATAGCAGCATGGTAATCAATTTTTTGTACGATCATGTATGATCTTACATTATTGAGCGTTAGTTAATATCAGAGTTGTTGATTAATTCAACAGTCAGTGAAATACGAAGATTTATTTATTGAATTATTATTTATGTTTTAATATAAGTGTAATTGTGCCGTAATTTAAAGTTTAATCTTATATATAATTGGAAAATGTTAATTAAGGAAATAATAAAATTATTCAATACAACGTAAAAATTTTGATTTGACAATAAAATATAAATTAATGAAGTACCAGTTATGTCAATTGAAGGAGAGCTCACTATGTTTGTCTCATTTAGAGTGTTATATATGAGGTTGACCCTAAAAAAAAATAAATGTACTCTGTGAGGCAACCAATAGAAGATATAAAATATTATAATTTTATGCATAAAATATTTTTTTAACAAGCAAAACTTATTTTCTCGGTCAATTTAAATTTAGCTAACAAATAAAAAATAAAATATGTATTTGTAATTTCAAGTCATGACTGCACAACAATTGTGTAAAAAAAAATTACATATCTTATTATTTTCTCCATAATATTATTTTTTCAAGGTTTGAATGATTGTAATAGTGTGCATCAATTTTTGCAAAACACCTTCTGCTAGTTTATACTCCACTGATCAACACCTTAAATATGCATAATTGCTTAGTAACTGGTTCGATATTTAAGTCTTAAGAATCGAAATTTTTATAAAATAAAAACCGTGCAGAATATAATTGGTGTATGTGTGTGAAAAATGCTTTATATGGAACAAAAATATTTCGACCGAAATAATGAGTAATAAATAATGAATAGGTATATACTTTTTAAAACTAAAAATAATAATTATTTATAACGTAAACAGGTTATTTTATTTGAATTTGAAATGATAACTTTCCCATTAATGCTAGTCCGTTAAATCCGAATAGCCGTTCAATAAACGCTTTTGGGTCGTACTGTAGCGAATAGTGGCACTTCATGTACTATTATTGCCTACGGTTTATGGCAATCCCTTGCTTGTAAAACTAATGATCACCATAATTATCTATCGAGTCTTGATATTCGTATGCACGACTTTGTTACAAATATTAATTTGTTATCCCTTAAAACTATTACAGTGTGGGAAACGTTCATTTTTCAATAAACTACAATACACAACTTCGGCATGTGCACCGCGTTTTTTATAAAGGCTTCGTGATTAATTACTAACCTTATTATTTTTGAATATAATTTTGTTATTCCGTATGTTTTTATTTTTTCCGTTTTGTAACGTTTTTCACTTTCACTTCGGACGTTATTTTTTTTATTGTATCGCATTTTTGGTTTTATATTGGTCAACATCCATGACAGTCATTGTGCACTGGTCTTACGATTTTTCAAATGCTTTGATATAACTACGCTACAGGATGTACGCAATGGATTTTTATCAAGTAGTCGTTGAACGGAACGGACAGAAGAACGATGAAGACACATAACATCTCAACTGTATCTAAGGGTATTAATAATGCACATTATTTTGTAACAGACCAATTATTATTTTGATCTTACAATTACATACTTATTTTACCAGCATAGTGTCGAATCCGGTATTTTATAGAATAACTAGGCATTTTATGGAATGCCAAAAAAAAAAAAAAAAAAAAATGAGCAGGAAAAGTATAAAATTGATATAATATATTTTTATAGAATACCGATTCTCAAGCAGGTAATGTATGCAGTTGATATACAATTATATTTTATTGTATCTTTATAAGTACATTTATATTTGACACATACTTACTCATACATTTCAAAATTACATACATGATATGACAGATAAGATGCTTAACATCTCAATTGTTTGAAAATAGGTAAAATAATTTTATAAAATAAAAATATTAAAAATATGTAATTGATTTAATCAAATTAAAACTTTAATTTTTTTTTTTTTATTACTTATTACTCATTCTACAAAGATTTCGGAAAGTTTTATACCGAATTAAATAAAACCAAAAAAAGTTCAAAATATACCGTATGACTTATAGTATATTCAATACATTTTCGGTAACATATACATATATTTTATGGTGTGGCATGAAAAATATTATTATTATTACGTTATCGACGTGTAAATTAAAGTAATTTATTATAATTAAATTAATTTACAAGTACATTAAAACCTAAAACCATTAATATTAAAACATATTATATTGTATATATATAAACATTGTTAAAAGTGCATTCTAAAATCAATACCAAAACGTACAAATGTTAATTCAAACATCTTACGAGCATTAATAATTACTTACGTTTTAATCATGTACATTATTCTAAAATCGCAATTAAAAACACAATTAATGCAAATAACAAAATAATGATATTACAGTAAATAATGGAAAATAAATTAGTTTTAAAACTACAAACATGGAAAGAATTTTAGTTTATATTTGTATAATGAATTAGAAACAGCATTATGTTGTTATTTAATATGCTCTTACACATTATTGAACAAAAAATAAAAAATAAATTGCAATTATTTGTTTGATTGTTATTATTATTATAATTTCAAAATTCAATGTCAAGCGTGGACTCGTGAGTTCCTCTCTCTATATTACGCAAATACGCAATAAGTTTCGTCAGTATAAAATATTCCTTTTAGAGTTATGTTTATAATAATACAATAACCAATAATGTATTCAAACAAAGTTAATGTATTATCATTGTAGTTTTGAACGATGTTTCGTAATTAAATTGATACTTATTCTGCTGTACCTATATATATATGTATACAAATCCTATGAATCGGTTTATGACAAACAGTTCAAATAATATGTTCTTATATAAAACTACTGCTACACAATTATATATTTTTAATAGAAGTTATTTTATTGCTTTTAATATTATTTAAGTTTCATGATAAATAAAACGTAACTTTAGTACTGTTCTTTAAAATGAAATTTCAATGAAAATTTCTTTAAATGCACACTGAACATTTTTTTTTAATTCGTACGGTAACATACATATTGATTACGCAACGAACGTAACTCGACGAAAAAATGTTATGTATACTTATACGAAGTCTTAAACCGGAAAATATTTGTTCGTTATAACAGCCTCTGGTAAACAATAAGTCAATAAACATGTGGCTAACTTGTGATAAAATCTTTTCTACGGAAACGATACATTTTCTACACAAAGAAGAATCAATAACTATTTTAAAAGAAGATATTTCTTTAATTCTTAAACGAAAGTAACAAAAATTTTAAAATTATATTGCAAATATCAAAGGAATAACAAATTTTCAAATAACGGCCAACATATTTGCACCTACAGTAAAAACAAAGTGAGTCACACGAAAAAAATAATAAAAAATCGTTAATTTTAATTATAGTTTGTCCCGGAAAAAAAAAATTAGGCCACGTCCTTCGGAGAAGCCTGTCCAGGAATAGAAATACCCGAAACATCAGTACGAAATGTTATTTTTTTTTTTTTTCTTAACAGCGACCGAACCACAGTCGTTGCCAACGGTCCAACGCCAATAAGATTATATTTGTGCTGCACTCAAATAATTGTTGTTACGACGACGTTTGTATTATTATTATTATTATTATTATTTACCTGCGCCTATACTTGTCCTTCGTCCGTATCCTCCGCGAAAACGGTAAAACGAGTAGCAGACGTAACGGAGCTGTGTTTGATTTCCTTACTCAAGCATTGCACGTTTACCGAGCAACACGGCCCTACGTACGTCTGAAACGATCTCGCGTCCGGAGAGGTGCCGTTGGCAATCGCATCCAAAAATCGGGTCATCCGGGCCGCGGTCGTGTAAAACAAAACGCGCTTAGCACGGGCCGCAATGCAATGTCCGCCGGCGCTGTCTCCGGCCGGAGACGACCAAACGATTTCCGAAATAGCTGCGGACAACGGCCCTTGGGAAACGCCCAGGGGTGGAACTAGGAATTTTTTTACGCCCGCGGAAAATGTTAAAATTACGTCCTATCAAAGACCAATAGTCGAACTCTTCTCGAGAATTTGTCCCTGATAATTAATCATAATACTTATTGAGTCTTAACCTAATATCAGTGTTTAAGAAAACGATGACGAATGACCCGCGAGGCATCACGACGGCCGTGGCCGTTTTTCGCGCCGTCTTTCCACACGGGTAAACTGCGTTTGTTTCTCGTGCACGGGATTTCTACTCTTCTGATCTCCGCGAGGACGTACGCGTTACCCGTCGATGATCGTTGACTGTCACCGTTTTCGTCGTTCGCCGTTGGTAAATACCACGTTGCTTACGGATTTTGGCTCGTGCACAACAAACGAACGTAACACAAATTCGTAAACGCTTCCGATTGGCCATGGATTTATTGAACCGTACAAAAGTAGACAACCTTTAGAGCACCTATCGAGCGCTTTTTTCGCGCGGTGTTTGTCGAGTACGTTTTGAAAATGCTTTCGGGCTCACCTAAATATTCGGTTTCAACGATGACAACGCAGACGGACATATCGCACATCCATATCAAAACAGTAACAACTCGAAAAGTTGGTTTTTTTTTAGTCAAACGTATATTCGGATTCCACAAACGAAATTACATAAATCAACAAAACAGGTTTATCTTTATCTTTAATATTCCTCGTCAGATTGCAATGTATGTACATTTTATCGAACGAATGATACCAAGGTACCAACAACAAAACCGACATTCCTGAAAAAAGCGTTTTTTTGAGTTGTTACTGTTTTGATATAGGTGTGCGATATGAACGCTTTGATACGAAACATTTAAACGGTCACTCGCGCATGATATAGACATTCCGTACCGATATTTTCTAATCCACAATCTTAAAAATCGGTTGGAATTACTTTACTATCGTACCTACTTCTGTTTCTTTTCATCTGATACGGTTCGAACACTATATTTTGACCACAGTTTTCAAAATAATTTCGAAATATTTAAGTAAGTCATCTATTCCGTTCCAGAAACTCGTAAATTTGAAATATAAACGAATACAACTTATGCTCTCCGCTTTCAATTGTCAATACATTACCGTATAACATATATTTATTTATTTATCCTCAAATATTTCCATAACATACTTATGGTATATTTTCAAGAGGCAGTCCTACGATCGAGTGGAAGTTAAACACTTTATGTAATCTTTATGGAAGTTTTAAAGAATGTAATTTACGCTAATACACTTTCACCTTGACATCGTTGGCTACAGTAAATGTGAATATATTTAATCACAACGATACGCATTGAAACATCTCCGAACAGTTAATTTTAGTCAGAGCACGAAATGGAAAGGGACACGAGAGACCGTGTCCTCAACAGTTTCGTTTAAATAATTAATGTATCACTAAATGTTTCAAATTAACGCACCCATATTGTTACGTAGAATAAAAAATTTTACATCATATGATTTTTTTTCTCGTTAATACAACATCTTGTAATTGGCTTGTTTTTTAAAGATATACTTTCTCGAGTTACTGATTTGTTTTAAAATTACGGTTATCTATCGTCTATAGATAACCGTGTTTCAGACTTACCATTAAATATTAAAGGATCGTCAAGTCCAATGAAACTAAATAAAATGTAACACACTTAACATTTTTAATTATATTAGAAGAATATTATGTTTTGCTAACAAGGACTATTTGAGTAAAATAATTATTTATTTAAAGTAGAGGTCGACAATCGCTAATATTAATATTATCTATGACTAAAGTGATCAAAGGAAAATATTAATTTTTATTTTTTACCGAACATCTGAACTTGCATTAATTTAAGTGCAATAGACTTGGAACGGATTCTATATCTATATATTATCAAATAATTAAAATTGAATGATGTTTACATTGCTTATATATGTAATGAACGACCTTGATAAACATCAATCCATGTTGTGGTCAATGTTTTCTAATATTATACTTTTGGTGCTGTATCCCATGCCAACAAATTATTTACACATTATAACATCCGGAAGACTCGTAAAATGTTTTCGTTTTAAATGTAATATATAACACACATGGTTGTATTTTCTTGAACAGATCTAATGATATATGCAACACATGAAAGAATCGTGGTAACTGTTAAGTTGAGGATTTTTCGGTAAAAAAAATCTTTATCGTTTTATCGATCCATAAAATATTTTGACTAATCGTTGTTTTCTAATATACAATTCTAATATTGCTTTTGGTATGAATTTCACGTAGAAAAATTAAATGAATCGATGGCTATTGAAACTAATAGAATTCAATTTCTTGGCTAAACTTGTGAAATTATAACGCACCAAGTTGTGTATCGAAAAGCCTTAGATAATACTATAACAAACTCATTAAAAACTAATCGAAACACTTAGTCCGGTTGAAATTATTATTTTCTTATATTTAATCACTAAAATGACTAACAGTATCCTTTACCATGTACGTTAAACGTGTGAACGATGTGAAAAATCATTAAATCGCCTAGAAGTTTGTTTTAGTTTTTTTTTTTTTTTCCAAGCGAGTAGACCAAAGTTGTTTCTGTCGTTCGGTAATTATGTTTGCGAATAAACTGCAGTATATACTTGCCACACTTTCATTTGAATACGCAATCGACCTTATCCCGTGCTCTGTTTAATAACACTTCTATGCCGTACACTTGCTAAAGAGGATTCCGCGCACTATGCGTTGAAAATCGCGCGTGACATTGTAAATGTTATAATAATACAAATGTACTACACAAGTGTAGCACATAATACACATGGTTTTGATTACAATGTCTGAAACGACCCTGAACGAAGATGTGAAATAACACATATCATTATTTAACCACGTTTTATAGGAATCCAAAATTGTTTTAATTTCCAGTTTACGATCGGCACATCAAATAAACTACAACGCATTATACGATTATATTTTCTGTTATGCACATACATTTACCGTTCTGTAGCTCGCTTGAATACGGTTAAATACAAAATATAAAATTATTTAAAAAAATAAAATATGTTTGTTCGTCCGTAAATTCCTATCAACTATTTTGTATTAATGTTATTTATTGTTTTTATAGTCGTAATTGATAAATCGAGAAATGTGATAAACGATAATTAGTGTCAAGAATTCCAAGCCGATTCATAAATTATAATTTCGCCGATTTTTATTATAAATCATTTTATTAAGTAAAATCATACGCAATAATATAGTAGTTCTGATCCTATTCATAGTAATACTATATACTATATATTTTCAGCATACTATACTGAAAATATATAGACAAATAAAATATTCCAAAAATTAATCGAAACGAGACAGTAAACATTGGTGTAAATAATTTTTAATGGGGAGCATAAGATTTCTTATTGTAAAACAATTATATGGATGGGTACTATCCATAAATATCATCTAGGCATAATAATATTACGATTCAAATTTTTCTACAAACTGTAGAAAATGATTGTGAAAATCTTGATAACATGACATTTTTGTTGTGTTTGTGTTAAACTTGAAATTAAAACAACGTACCACTACAACAATAATGTATGTATGTACATTACCAATTGATAAATTAAAATATATTCGAGTGGTCCTATTATTATTTCTGGAGTGGAAAGTAAATTATAAAATATAACTATAACTAAATTATTATCTTATAGCTATTATTGTGGTTTGTAACTCCGCATTTGTGTAATCGAAAATTATACTACGGTACACACTTGAAATTTTAATAAGTAATAACTGCCCTACTTTAATAAGTAGTTATAACCACAATACCCAAATGAAAGGAAAACCCGCTTCATCGTCCAACATAATGGTAGACAGTACACAATTTAAGCTATTTAGCAACAATTAAAAATAATCTCCGTTTTTAAATATTTGAATTGTTTAATGTATAATTTTACAGTAAAAACCACTGTGCATAAACGCATCAAATTTATAAACAGAATAACCATTATTTATCACGTCGATTTAAATTTTTTTTTTTTAAATTAACCGTATTCTTTACATACACATAAATGTTACGGTTTTATTATAACACTAGGTCAACACATAAGCAATAATGTGCTCTCTAAGCGGAAAGTGATATTATGATCACATAACATTAATTAATTTGGAGGCAAGATAATGACTGATAATTTTATTTTCTGTGATCCACGCATGTTCGCAAGTATATAATAACCTAATTGCACTTGAATCATTGTAAAAACGAACAATTTATGCTGAAACTCTTGTGTTTACAAACTGTTTCGCAATTGTGTAGGTTTCCACTAATAATAATATAGAAGCTCGACAAATAATTAAAATATACGAGTAGATACGAAGTGCGTTTTATATTAACCTACATTAAAATTGATTTTAAAACAGCGATTCGTGTTGGCTTGTGATTTGACAACATTTGATAAATTATAATACGTTTCTGCGTGCAAGTGTACATATTTTAATCGTATTAATATCATAAACTCTATAATCGACACATTACTTCAGTTGTTCAAAATCCAGTTTTTAAAATGAACTTGTGTCTAAAGCATTATGTGGTCAACTGACGTTTACGCAGCGTGTAGAATTCAAGTTGAATATTATTTTATATAGCATAAATATAATAAATTATAAATAACAAGATGATACCGTTCTAAGTTTTCAATATAATATATTTTGTACAACGCGTGGTATCTAACACGATCGTAATAGGCGACATAATATTACTCTGAAGCTTAAAACCTTTTAATTGTACTCGATAAATCATCGCACAACTTCGTGCGGACTAGCAGGAACATTTATTTGTAACATTTTAGTATACAACAATCATCCTTTGACCTTACGTTGACATTTTGGCCATAACGAAAATAATAATAATCATAATTTATAAAAACGAATCGTTGTCAAAGGGTTTTTGTTTCGCGCGTAATACGTGCACGTATTGTAATTATATAATGACTGTGTTATTTTTTACTTCTCGGTTCAGGGTCATCTTATAGACAATGATTTCGAGCACGACAAAAAATATCTATACATACAAACACATGATACACCGCACACACGTGTCATATACGTCATGCACGATCTTTTAACGTCGTACAGTTTACATGAAGTGTATCAACGGCGGTCATTGATAAATGGAAAACGAAGATCAACTATGTGTAGCAATCGTATAATGATACGTGAAAATGCGATCGCTGGTCTAACGGTTTTTTTTTTTTTTTTTGTAACAAAAATAATGTTTATCGTGTCCAAAATAATTTGTATACCGTTTAAAACAACGCGATCGTTTCGTTTGATAAACGTGTAATGCGAAAGAAACAACAAGTTCGGATTATTTTTATAAACTTACCGTAATAGTATAATAATAATTATTTTTATCAAATCATTTTAAAATAATTCGTTTCTTATTCTTATCAAATCTAAACGGTCCGATCAATAAACAATATTCCTTGAAAGTAAATTAATTATTCGTAATTTTATATTCATAGGCTATTGCTATAAATCTGTCAATTTCTATATTCTGATTTGGTTCGCGGTTATAATTTATATTTTATTCGACTATCAGCTATCGAGTTAATTATTGCACGGGAAACCAGAATCAGCTTAGAAAATGTCGATTGATTTATTTTTCAACGAAACACTATAACATCAACAATGCCACTGTTTTAGTTTGGGTACGTACACGATACGTCTTAAGATTTAACAAGTATGCTGTGACGTAGGTATATGGTTTTTGTAGTTCACGTGCAAAACAAAACGAGGCGTTAATAGATTGTTTATGCGATTCAAATTCAAACCGAATACAACAGAAATTAACGACGACGCATTCGCGCACCGTGGGCGCTTTTGCGCATCCGAATTGTAAAATGGATTTCGATTTTTAGCGCCACAACAGCGCGAAAAAATAAAACGAATAAAATTCAAACGCAGACAATAATACAATAATATCAAATGGAAACGCGCACCACACCCGGCTGTTCACGAAGGTCGCGGTCATTGCAGCGCAACTTCGCCATTCGTCCCGATATGGAAACTTGTTTTCCCCCGGGCACCAGCCATCGTATCCTTTGTCGCGAGAGTCGCGTCTGGGAGTTCAAATATTTTCCGTTAAATTCCAAATCATACGTACACCAGTGTCCACCTACGGGGAGACCGTACGCGTTTTATTAGTGCGTTTAACGCGGCCGAGTTATTATGTCATAAACATACGCGCATACGGTTTCGTACGGGTCAATAATTCCGTTACCCATACACTTTAGCGTTTTCGACTTCGGGGCGTTTTCGGTGAGTACGCATGCATAAGGTTATCGGGATTAGAAGAAAAAAAACAGTGCGATTGTTACGAAAACGTGAAAAAGTATTCTTAAGATTTATGTTGCGCAAAATACGGACGACGAAACACATACGTGCTCAATTCCGTAGAGTTTCGAGTTGGATTTTTTTCCACCAAAACAATAATTTATTTACGAAGCATTATTTTCAATATAGTGTACGAATATCTTTACATTTTTACGTTTTCGTATTAAAGATTTTTTTTTTTTTTTTATCATTAGCAGCATTTAATTCACCGGAACTAGACTTTGGATTATATATTACGTATGTTTAACAATAAAGCTATTGTTCTATTTGTCATTACGTAACAGTTCTTACACTTAATTATACTATTTTCTTAATCATTTTTAGCTGATTTGAAATAATTTCTCCGTCGTTTTATTAGATATAATTTTATGCATAAATTCACAAACATTTATGTAAAAGAAAATCGTAGACGTTGGTAGGATATTTAAGGACGATATATTTATTAAGCTACGTTACATTTTCAAAACTTTAATCAAACACCTATCTAAAAAAAATACGTATAATATATAATAATAATAATAGAATGTTTATATTTGTTATATGACAAAGTTCATTAAACTAGTATCTACAGAATGTTTTCTTTGTGAAATGAGTGTACTGCTTCTTTATAACGAAAATCGTATGGTAACACTTAAGGAAAAATAAAATTTACATATTTTTGTAAACTTGACTATGATATTATATTCGTGATACTTGTATTTTCATAAAGACTTCATACTGACTGCTGTGAATTAAAATTTAACTCCTTACAATATAATCAT
This sequence comes from Sipha flava, assembly GCF_003268045.1. Lineage (NCBI taxonomy): Eukaryota > Metazoa > Arthropoda > Insecta > Hemiptera > Aphididae > Sipha > Sipha flava. The sequence continues at coordinate 970,134 of NW_020272972.1, read as the reverse complement.
TAAATAAACTTTTTAGTACAGTATTTATTTTTATCGTTACCTTTATTTCGTAATGTTTAACCAAAATGCATTCCACTAAACTTGAATAGGTATTATACGTTATTGCGTTTTATATAAGTATAAAGATATTCTTATACTTATTGTCTTAATCTTACATTCATAATTGCAGCAAGTGGTTCATAAAATCTATATCCATATTAATTGTTGTACGTATTCCAATACACCACATATTTTATACTCAGGTCCAGCGTTTCTCTAAGTCACGAATAATTATGAACGGGTCACCAAAAATTAATAAATTTATTAAATACTTTCATGCTGAGACTGCCTGCATAGAATAGTTAAAAAAAAAAATGAATGAAACATATCATATCATACCATATAATAGGTACACTTAATTGGTTAACATTCACGGAAACTATTAAATTTGAATAGTTTCAGACGAAAAAAATTAAACTGTTCCTAGTGTGAAATAGTCGTCTTTAGAATCTACCTAAAAATTGGTGTTGTATAATATTATTCATGTATCTACTAATAATCTTGTGTGATTAAATATAATGCATTTGTAGTAAATATATAAGTTTTAAAAACAATTAAAAGTAATGGTCTCTTTCAGCTATGATAATTGACAGTTTTATTGTAAATTTAAATATCCATATCGACCATTATATACGACAAAAAGGTCGCATGAAAAATTGGTTATTTTATATCATATACCTAGGGTCACCAAACAAAGGTTGAGAATCACTGCAGTATAATCACTTTATGATATAATTATTCAAATGTTATGACGTATTTAGAACTTCTTAAATAAACCTATAATATAACAATAATGTACTTGTCATTCGATATGGTCGCCGAGAGTATTGATACTGTTGAGAGAGTTTTAAAAATGTCTTTTCCAATACATTTCAGGATGTTTGTATTACATTTTATCAATATCTCATAAAAATGGAAAGTTGGTAGAACACAAAGCAATTCACGTTATGAGTCATAACCCACAAAACATTTATTTCATAACAAATAGATTCAAACGTATGGTATTTTTTTTCAAATACACACATTATAAGACTAATAGATCGGCATCATTACGTATTATCATAGCTATGGAAATAAAAGGAACTTGAATCGTCAATTCAAGGTCTATTTGATTTTTTTTTTATATACTGAATATTAGAACCACTGATAAGACGGCGAAGTATATAAAATGTGAAATCCTAATGGTTTTATTCAACTCTAAAACTAATTTAACTCGAAAGTCGCATGCGTTAAAAACCTTATCGATAGTAATTTATTGATCGATGAATTTGTTTAAACATTTAGAGTAGGTAATATTTGAAATAATTCAGTGATTCGGAATTGATTAGGTACTACAATATGATTCCAACAAATAGTAGGTATCAATTTAATGTTAAAAGTTCAACGTGGTGACTGGCATTCCAGAATGTGATAGGCATTCTTCACTTACGAGTACATGTACATGAACATATTATTGTTATAAAAATAGATGACTCCTTTGCCTTTGATTCTAGTGTCACTAGTAATGTCAGTTACAATGATCCATAAAAAAAATAATTTATCATTACACTTTTGCTTAGCAAAACAATAATGATAATTTTATGTATTCACAGACAACTGCCACGTAAAATGATTAACTATAACTGTAATTTCAATACGAAGCACATTTAGCACAAATTAATCGATATTGTATCGCGATTCCCGAAAATGTATTGTACATGTTTTAATGCATCTGTAAGCTCTTCTAATGCCGATTAATTGTTCAAATATTTTTCGTGAAAACGTATTTTATTAGATGTAACGTGACCACTATTATCAGCATTCTTGTGGTTCTATATTATAAGTATAAATACTCTTATGAAATCGAGAAATATAATGGATTTAACTCATTAAACATATAATACAAATTTTAGAAGAACGATGAGTTTTTAAAATTTGTGTTTGTCATCGTTTCGATTGTTCTTCGGCATTGAAATTGTTAATCACGGCTATTAGAATTTACTGCGTATTCATAAAAAAGTAGACCCAAAAATATATTTTCTACTTTCTTTTTTGCCCAACGACAACAATTGTAAATAATACGAAATTTTTTTCATTAACTATACTTGTCCAGGGATAACAAATCAAACCTATTGTTATTCTATGTAATATATATATAGTTTTAAATATTATTGAGTTGTTTCAAATGCTTAGCGTAAATTGATTTTAAGTGAATAAAATTTTTAATTGATATGAATTAAAAAACGTACACCAACCATACAATATCAAATATCTGAAACCCAGTATTTATATACAGAATGCATTACATAAAATAGGTTTTATTTTCTCATTAATATACAGACCACTAAATATTCAACTCTCCTGACATTCGGTTCGAACATGTATACTTAGTAGAACTCGACACGTACCTTGCAGTTAGTTTTGTTTTGGATCTGCTGATGTTATATGCAGCAACGATTTCTAAGTAACTGTACACTTTACAAACTTTTAGTTTGATTGGAAAAATTATAAAAAATAATCAGATCCAGAGCATGTGTTTAGAAGACCGGTTGTAATCATGTATTTATTCTGCGACATTCTCCTCAAGTACGCGCGCGTGGGTACTGACTGTGGGTGTCTAAATAGCAAAAGGGTTCTCCTACGTTCCAGTATGATGATCTTTTTATTTTTTTCGACAGGAGAAAGTTGAACACTTACTTAGTAAATCAATGTATCTGCAATTATTTTGGCATACTTAGATAGGCGACCAACGACACGCAACACTGATCATAATAACTAAATATAATTATAATTTCATTGTAAAATAAATTGTCCAATAAATATTGTAATATTATAACGAGTATACCGATCCACTCGTATCGTTGCTGCGGGTGCCAAGTATGAAGTTTCAGGAATCGAAAGTCAACGTGACAAGGAAGAATCCAAATCGCAGTTCGCGAATATCCGTAGGAGATCTTTTGAATTTTATTTTAATCACAAAAATAGAGTAATAATTATTATAAATTTTTCTCTAGTCACTCACATCATCAGTCTTGTCACACTTCAAAGTTAAAATAACTGTAACCGTAATTCGTTTTTTTAATGTTTCTCTTTACATATATGTATACCGTGGAAAATTTTTCGCTAGATATAATAATTATGTTATATTTATTAATATTTCTTCCTACACATGGTATCAAAACATTTATTCCTGTTTGATTAAATTTCACGTAGAGATGTTATTAAAAAATATATTTAGTTCAAACTAGGAAGTATTACTTGTTTTCAATTACACGCAGGAAAACGACGATTAAAACTATAAAAGCAAATTCCAATTCTTCCAAATTATTTTTTTAAATCTATTTTTTACCTATGGAACTACAAAAAAAAAGTGTATTAATTTACGTTAGATTCCGTGGTATATAAAAATTACTTGGTTTAAAAATGTATGTTGTTACGTTTTCTATATCGTCTAGCAAACGTGTTACTGACAAATTAATAAACTATAATTGTGGAATCTATCGGAAATAATAATACCCACAAATCACTTATGGTTAATTGAACTCTAAAAATATTCGAAATTACAAGAATTTAACCAATTACGAAAACAATGATAACCTATAAAGTTAACTAACTTTGTATGTAATTTTTAAATAAATTTACCAAATTAACGTATTTTTTTCAAATAATTAATTTCAAGTTAATCAAGGAATTATTATGCATGCATAAGATTCTTTTATTTAAATAAAATTAATCATAAGATATTGAACAACAAAATAAAAGTATAAATGTAATAAATATAAACACCAAAAACGAGATTTTAATAGCTATGAGTTCTATCTAAAAAAAAAAAAACATTTACCTATTGTATGTACATGATTATGTTTATTAAACACAATAGGGTTTTAAACTGTAATTGTCTATTAAAAATAAGTTCCATAGTTCCCCTATTTATTTTCCACCTGCCCGGAAGTAATGTTTTTACGGTGAATATAATTTTGTCCACTTATTCAACTTCCTTCATTGAAGTATCCGCTTTTAAGCTTCTTTATTTTAATAGCATAAATGATTCGAAATGACCAAATTATAATAATAAATACTTTATATTTATAATTTACCAAAAAGGGCGTATAAAGATGAAGTATATATTATTTATATATTTCACGTAAATAGATTGAGGATGGAGACCTATTTTAATTTCAAATAAACTAAAAGGAATATCACTATACATTATTTAGGCCTATTTATATAACAAAGTTGCCGTTTTACTAAAATGCTATTCACTAGTCTTAATTTTAAAAATATATTATGATCAAAATACAGTGTTAAAAAATGTAAAATAATAACAGTATTATATAATAAACAAGAAAAAGTATGGTTTATAAAACTAAATTTTAACTATATTCTAAAGTGACTTGATTTTGCCGCATTATTTATGTATGAACACTTCCTGAGACGTACGAGAACTTAGAACATATTCGAAATTGATTTCATACATTCTTTCAAGTTCAGATAAACATTTTTTCTCGATTAATATCTAATGAAAAAAAATGGTTTGCACACAATTAGAAATTTGTTTATTCGTACAATGTATGTGGCAATAAAAATCGGGATCTAATAAAAATGACGAAAAACCAGCTAATAATAACGTAGATTGGTTCTAGTTTTATAACGCAATAGGTTATTATATAACCTCTCTACAGTCGAAACAGACGTGTAAAATATTTCCATTAGCATTGATTGAAAAAAAAAAGTAAAAATTGAGAACCGCCGATGATTGTTATGTACACACAGAATGGATAAATATCGAAACATTTGAAACCAAGTTCAAAACGATCAGTGCGACGTTAAATCGATGATAAAAAAAATACGCACCATCACGCATGACATTTTTCGTATCAACCGATCGATGTCGTTTTTAAAAAGTGTTTTTCAAAAAATAATCTCATGTTTTGTAAACGTGCACTGTCGAACATATTAAACAGTTAACATCGGTTAGTTATGACATTAGACGATAACTATTAATCAGGTATCTATGATTTACAACGATAACTGTTTCTATGATGCGAAATAATGTATGGTTCAGTTGCTGCCGTTGTAAACCTATGGGTAATATAAATCCTTAAACAATTTTGCGAGGACCAAAATGTTTAGCGTCAACAATGTAGTTTTGGAACATGGTTAGTGGTGTTTACACTTACATCAGGTACATTTTTAACGATTTCCTTCACGAGATCACAAATAATTGTCAAAAAAAAAAAAAAAAAAAAACATATCAACGAGCCCGAAATTCGAATAAAATATAAAACACAACCATACGAAACTCGAACAATTCTTAGAAGGGGCTAATGAGATATTTGATTTAGGGATTAGCTAACCCAAACATGCCTATGGTGTTGTTGCCGTCGTACAGGCGGAAACCGGTTAAAAATTTCTCGAGGTCTAAAACGTGTAGCTTCAGTAATGCAATTTTGGTACGGCGGTTGACGGTTGTGTCGGTACGATCATACCTATCTGTTGTGCACGTTTAACGAACACCTTTCACGTGTTAAACGATCACAAACGAAACAATAAATGAATGTAGGAATCGGTCCGATGAAAAAACTGCGCGTGCACCACGAAACAATATTCGGTGGGGGGGGGGGGGGGGGGTGCTACTTAAAAATTTTAGCGATCCCGATCCCGGTCGGGGGCGTCGCGTTGACCGTTGTTGTTGTTGTTGTTGTTGTTATTGTTGTTGTTGGGGCCACGGACGGACGCGACCGTACGACGAACACGCGCGGTGGTGCACTGGTGCCCGGTCGACGGTGGCGCGGCCAGCGGCGCGGTCGATACAACGTTGCGCGCGTCGTAGTAGGGATCGCGCGAAGAACAAAAGATAGCCGAGTGCGTGGTACGCTGCAGCCGATCGCGCGCCGTCCGCCGCTTGCAATTGCAGTGCGACTGTTGTGCGGTGCGCGTCGAGCGAACACACGGCGAACCGAACACACCCGCCCGGTGGGTGGACGGAGAGGAACGAGCGAAGAAAATATCGAAAACCGGACGGGCGACGTAGCGGATCGCACACCGGGTGGGCAAAACCGCGCTTTCAATCTTATCGCGTGCGGTCGCGCGTGTTCCGTTCCGTTCGCGCGTTGATGTACCGCGGGGACGAGTCGTCTGGCAAGCGGACCGCAGGACGTTCGGCGGAACCGTGGACGACGGAGGAGGCGCCACGACGAAGGGACCTGTAGCACCCCGGTCAAGGTCAGCACCGAGTTTTCCGAATGATCTTATTCTAACCTACCGCGTACACGGTTGTCGCGACGGTCTTATTTAACGCGTTCTCGCGACCGATCGGCGTCCCCGGGAGATTTCGTTGTCGACCGACACGGGGGGGAAACCGGTTCGACGGCCGTTCGCTCCGGGTTAGTTTGTTCCCGTGCGGTTGCGCGGCTCCGAACCTTCCGACGGGTAAGGCTGACGACGAGGTTTCGGTCGTCCGTGCAGGCCGCCGTCGATTCTTTCGGTCGGGTAGAAGAAAATTTCGATTACAGCAGCGCGCGCGGTCGCAGAACGCAATCCGGCGTCGACGAGCCAAAAACACGGCGGCCACTGGGTCACCCGCCGTTCTCCCCTCGCCGCCGTCACGTTTCAGCTGTTTTTTATTTACAAACACGCCAACCGACGGAACAATAACAACGCGTCGAGCGGGCGGCGGGCGGCGGGCGGCGTAGTATTACGTCGTAATTCGATTACGACCGCGTCGCACAATCGTTTTCGAGGTCGACGACTACGCACCGCTCCGCCGCCGATCCCGTGTCCCGACCGTCCGCGAGACCGCCGTCGTCTTCGGCGTTGACGGACTAACCTGTACGCGCGCACAAACCTCGATCGGGAAAACGTTCCGGGAGGGGGTTGGAAATGTGTAAAATCTAAAACGTCAATAAACAACGCATGTCGTACGTGTTTCATTCGCAAGTCTCCTTGGGAACCTTTGAGATTACTTTTACCCCCGACGTTCTGGTCGTTTTTTTTTTTTTTCTTCGTAACATTTCTCCGACATTTACGCTGGTCCGGACCCATCAACGCCCATCCTCGCTCGATTTCAATAAAATTGTTCAACAGCAGCACTGACCCAGTCAGCACTGGATCGCAGTACCCGTTCTGTTCCGCGGCACAGTCATCTCTCCAGAACGTTGAGGAAAAATGTTTCGCGGCTTTCGAAACTTCGTTGTTTTGATCGGTAGGGGTTGTCGAAGAAAAACACTCAATCGCAGCCCTCCCGATCTAGACGCGCTTTATACGTTTTCCGGATCAAATGTTTGTCTTTACGGTTCGAAGTGTTACACGCGTATCACGCCGACACGATATCCGTGGTGTAAACGCTCCCGAATTGTCCGAGCGATTTCGAGAATAATGAACATTCCCAGTTTCTCCACTCGAACGGTCAGAAAATTCAAATAGATCTTGATACCCGACACAGATTCTTGGGGAATGCATTTCACTTCTTCCGCGGTGATTCTTTCCGTTGGATTTGCCAGCTTGCAAATCGTATATTATGCATTACTTTTAATGCTTAATAATATCGCGCGGTGGCGGTACGTACAAAACTTACGAGGCCGACCGCAGTCTTTGCGAAACCGACGTACAAATAATAATACACGTAATGCAACACAATAAAATATATTAATAGACTTTTCTCAGCAGATTACAATGTAATATTTGACGTGATGTGCACGTTTCCGCCATGGTTTATTCGATTAATTATTTTGTTCTTTTATATTTTCACTTTTAATTTTACTGCAATATGAAAAACTAATAATAGCGTTAATGTACAACACATGATTTGAGATTTGGTTTTTTTTTTAATGCAATGCTCATTCGTGTTTGAATCGTTTTACAATAACGTAAAAATATATTAATGAACAACATCGTACGATCGTTTGTCTCGTGTTAAAAACTCAAAAATATTATTGAAGAAACGCTTATGATTATTTAATTGTTATTTACGAGTACTTTGGGTATAACCAATAAATAAATATGCATAGAAATGAACAGACAATACGCAGTACTTTAATCATGAAACTACTTTTATTTGCTTACGTAATTTTGGTAATTTCGTAAGAACAGGATTATTATACCGCGTTTGAACATTCATTATGCTAAGTAATAATCGCGTTTCTCTTGGCAAATTACTTTAGCCTATTTTTATATGTTGAACACTTGTAATATTTAAACTTACAATGAGATCATTATATATATTTTGCTTTAAAATAATATAATTACAATCCGAACACATTTTATAAAATAAGTTATTTTGTGTAAAACGTTATTACGTCGGACAAAAATAGTCAATTAATTGAGAGGTACACGCTATACACGATAATTGATTAAAATGTAAAAAAGTATTTAATATTATTCAGCTTCATTTTTTATTCGGAAAGAATGATGAATCTTGGTAGTATTAATCGTCTTCAATGAGATTGCAATTTATTTATTAGATTGAAGAAAATTCGTTTTTATTTTCCATATTTTAAAATGATTGTTATTTGTAATAACTTATTACTTATGTCATCTGATTAAGTACATTTTGGAGTGCCTTGATATCCCGATACTCCTGATTTTTTCTTAAAACTATTACATGCAGTTTCTAATTAATTGTTTTGTTTAAATCGAAGACTTTACATCTATAGCTTTCATAAACATCAACATAGGTATGCACCTTATACATTAAATGTATTTAAAAAATAATAAAAATAAATGTATTATAAGTCTCAGTAATTCTACAGAACAGTAATTGGATGTACAATTAATGTTATCTTGTAAAATATTTTAGTCGAATAATAAAAGTTACCTTATTCGTATTTTCCTATTTGATTAGACCTATGATAATATAATGGATAATAAAAAATAATAATTCACTGATATCTTTGCGTAATCAGTATTATGTTTAACATATATTATAAGTATCTTATAAATTCCGTTGTAATACAATTCAAATATTACCGGAACAGTGGAACGGTGTAGGGTTAAATATTAAAGCACCTAATTATAAAGAATTATAAAGATTATTTATTAAGATATTTATTTTATATCAACTTAAAACTATCAATTATGTAACAATGCGAAGAACAAGTTTAGAAAATGTATTCTAAGCGAATTTTAAAATTTACGGAACAGATAATAGGAAATATTTTTGAATAACTTACGTGAGTATGCATAATGCAAAATAATCTTTTTAAGTAAAAATCGTATCGAGACAAGGAGACGCACTATCCCATATTCTTTTCGTCTTATTCTGGGAAAATGTAATAGAGTACATTATAAAATGAGTAATCGAAGAAAATTTTTACAGTATAGATACGCGTGAAACATCAATGTTGGCTGTCAGTGTACTTTCGAACAAGCTGAGAATTTTAAAAAATGTCTGGAAGTATACGTAAATCTCAAATATAGTCAAGTCACGATAACTCGAAGTTGAAGGGGGATAAAAATTCACTTCATGATATGTATTATTCGATATATCTAACTAATTTATAGGGGAAGAATTTTCTAGAGGAATAAAACACAAGTTTTTCGAGTCATCGAGGTGCGAGTTATCGCGACTCGACTGTATTTAAAATGATCATACGAAGTTAAGGTTGTGTACCAGTCATATATTAATATATAGCATTAAATTTTATTTGATCTAAAATAAACTCTTACATTAACTCTTAATATTTAAATAAAATTAATACGTGCACGTTATGCCAAGAGGTGGATATTACCTATGTAATATCAATCACGATGTCATTTGTGGGTTTTCTTCGAGCCAACAATATGTATTAAATTAATATACCATATGTATGTTACTATAATGTATGTACTATAATCCATCGTTAAGGCGATTATATATGTATAGAAGTGTGCAAGTCATGAACACGTATTTTTATTTCCTATATTTTTATAGCACCAAAATGGACATTGGTCACGATTTACATTTAAATAAATATAAATATAATTGTATTGAAATGAGCCAACAATACTTGATTTCTGTAAAGCATAAATATTATTAATATACCTTACATATACGTATACATTCTTATGTACTATCGTATAAAATAACGTATTTTAATATCATCATCATACATTGTTTTCCACCTCCGTTAAGATACAAATAGGTGTGGTTATGTATAATTAATTAGATTTCATGCGCCGTTGGTAAACTTACACATTTAGAAAGTATGCATCATCAATGAACTTTGATAATATATCTTCGTTGCGCCGAGCCATTGAAATTTGTTCTTAATTGAGCTAAAGTTTTTTTTCTCCTCTGTATACATCAAATATGACATACATTAAAATGGAATCGCGTACATTTTAATTTTGGGTCCTAGTAACAAACTACTCAAATCCTATTTTAATTTCTCTACGTAGTCCTGTTTAAGGGTAAGGTTGAACTGCAATTATTTTAGTCGAATCGCCCTCGAGTCAAAAATAAGTAATATGACCAAACTGAATTCGATCCAAGAAACATTTTTGAAAAAATAATCACATTTTCAACGACTGATCAAATTGTACAAGATATATGTGCATATAAAAAATAATATAATATACTAACAATATTTTCAATTACATGTTTTTCTTATAACCACAGTTTAATAAAAAAAAAAAAATAAAAACAAAATAAAAATATTTTCTGATTCATTCTAATTCATACGTGCGTTTAGTTATAAACACGGATAAAAAAAACCGTGGTTACAAGAAATAAATATAATTTGATTTATTATTAAATATCAATTTTTTTTTTACCTTAGTACAGTTCGACTAATACCTGTATTTAACCCTAAATAGTTCTACCGTCTCGATCGAGAAGTGCAATTCAACCATTTCCCGTTTTAAGTCAATAATTTATTCTTTATACGTATCAAATGTCCGTTCATCTTAGATTTCGTTAATCCCCCCCTCCAAAAAAAAATGTCGACTGTGTAATAATAATTATTTTTACACGAATAAAAAAATCTAATAAGTAAATAGTTGTATGAGGTTTTTATAATTGTTTCTTGGCAATTGGCAGTTGGCCATTGTTATGTTAATATTCATCAAACAATAATCAAAGTATATAATCACAGAGTAAATAGCACTTGGTAAATTTATCTTCATTCTTATTGTATTTAATTGCATAAATAGGTTATTGCTCTCCAAGTTCTTATATGTAAATAATACTACTAAACGTTTGTTCGTAAAATATGAAACTTTGTTTTGATCAAGTATTAATATTCGTGTAAGTCGTGTCTTATCTCAGGTTGATAATGTGCGTTGATAATTATGTATATATATATACACCTGATTATAATATATATTGCGCATTTATATAGCTGTCTAATGTCGTTGATTCTATATAATAAAGTTCTCGTGGGTCATGTGGGTCAGTGTTTTTCAAAATTTTTTTTTGTGGAACCCCTAAATCAAAATCATTAATTATTATTATTAAGTTGCATAGTAAAATTTCATGTACTTTTTTACACAGACAAATTATTGTAAATTAATATCATATAATATACTTTTGAAAAAACTTTATGTACGTAAAAAATACAAATTAATGAAGGCCTAAAGAAAATAGTTAAAATAAAATAATCCTACACTATATATTACCAAGTATCTACTAGGTTTACATTTATTCAGATATTCCATTTGGTTTGTTAGTTGAAGGAGCTGATTTAGAAAAGATCGATCGACCCCCGTTCCAGAACAATATAATATAAAAACATACAATTACAATTCAAGGCTTTTTAGTCATTTTAGACGTATTAGCTACGATTTAAAATATATATGAAATTATTTAAATATATTTTTCAACCGTGATAGAACATCTTGAACACGTGGCCTTTGAACTATAAAAATCCCCTCTCCCGTTATCTCGATCCGGATCCGCTACAAGTTAGTTAGTCCGGCGCCGATCAGCTTGAATTCCTGTTTCTGTCCAGATATGGATAACGTTGACGACCACGTAGTTTTAGTTGGAAAACCTTTGGGTTCCGTTTTTCGAATTGAATTCTGTTCGTTTTCCAGTGATAATGTTTTACATCCCGGATGCTTCCGCATTCGCACGTGCTATCGTGGTGGTAACTTCGTTTTGGCAAGTTCTTTTTAAAAACCACCATTCCGTTGGGGGTGGTACGGTGGGAGATACCGAGCGCGATAAATCGGCAGACGCGAAACGCCCATTAACTGCGAACAGGAAGAGTACGGGATACGCGCGTTTACACGGAAGACGAAAGTGCAGCGGTCATAATGGTACCTATAATACACGACGGTCACGGACGTGAGCGCGTTACCGTGCTAACCTAACCGTGTTTTCGCAGCTAGAGAAAACCCAGCCGGGTGACAGGCCTGATCAGTAAACAGTTGTCTGGGTATTGGACACAGAACAAGAGAACAATGAGCGTTCGGTACACACACACACACGTTTTAGGGTACCGTTCTGGTCAGCGGTTTCCCCGTCGGCATTATTCGTGTGGAAAATCTAACGCAACACTTTTTTTTTTCCCCGGAAATTTAACATGATTCGGTGAAAATCGATGTGTTAAAAAAAAAAAAAAAAAATAGTAGTAACAGCGCTCGAAACAGTGTAATATTATAATAATACCTGGCTCCGCGATACCGCGGTAACCCGTTTGAAACTACCGAAACCGCGCACGGTTTTCATTCTTCTTTTTTAAATTTCGTGTACGCGGTGCCGTAAAAATAAATCGCGCAGTACATTCGTTGAGAATGGTAAACCGATACGTTAAACGATCGATTTGCGAGTAGGTAATTGTTGTCTTTACAGTCAAGCGATTTCCGATTTTTATTTTTCCTATTTATCTCGTAGATCAACTAAGGTTTCGAAAATCTTGTAGTTAAGCATGAAGATACAAAGTATTGAGAAACAAGTTTTTTTCACCATTCTCGTTAGACTCTTATCGTAATAAATTTTATTCGTGTAGAAAGTTCAAGTATGAATCATATTATTGAGGTCTATGTAATTAAAAGTAATGTTACGAACAATTTTTTTTTTTTTTTTTTTTTTAATGCTCATAATGATACAATAATAAATAAGAACTTAAGAATATACTTTCGTCGGTTGCAGTCGTATGTAAATGGTAAAGAGAACCTTAATTATAGTATACACGCTGAAAACCGGTACATATTATTTTCAAATAAAATCCAAATTAGGTATTGTATATACCATTATGCGTGTTTGATTTGACTTTAATTCATCTATATTCCGTTAAAATGTTTACTACAATCGGAAACCAACAAGTTATCATGATTAGATACAAGTTGTATGTTATTAGATCTATGTCTGTTCGGTGAAGCCAGAAAAACCTATTCGTGTGTGTGTATATATATTTATCTGTTAACAGTTTTTTCGGATTGTATTGATATTTAATCTGGTGGAGTATATGAGTTTGCAAAAATTTGGTGCGGCGATCAGTGCGCGTATATTAGATACGGTAGGTGTTTTAAAAATATATTTGTTAAACTTCCTAGTCGATTCCTCATCGGTGGACATTGGACGAACTCTAAAACAAAAATAGTGAAAAATGTAGACATTTATCTTGGCAAACGCATATTTCAAATTTGTTTTGCTAAAATAAATCGTTCGGCTTGCAATGTTATTACAATGCTATTCCTGTTAATTAAATACATATTACCAATAACCGTTCGATTTTCTCAACAACAATTATTACTTCAGGGCACTCGATTTGTTTACACGAACAGTTGCCCCAGTCCACAGAGTTATTCCGTATACACCCGGAGCCGTACTTAAAAATGCAATGGTATTGCTTTCAAACTGAACAACACCCGTCCAGTGATCCACCCAACTTAAAATATCTCGCCAGGAAATGTTTGCGTTCATAGCATAATAGTATACTCAAATTATGTATTAACAGAAAAATCTACATGATAGTTCAAGCCTTATATTATCTATTCAAAGTGCACATGTATGTTTTCATTAGACAAGTTTTGTCTTTTGATCTAAACATAAAATTACTAGACGGATATAGAATCGCACCGTCATGAAGTCAGTTCCTACCGAGTCAATTTCGCTAACAGTGTGCGTATAAAATAACGTAACCGTTTATCTCCGCATTCGTTGAGTTGGTTAACTGATTGTGTACAAATCTGTCGTTTTAAACAAATACAATTTCGATGAAACGCAGAACTGTTGAAACCTGTGAAGATTAATGAACCGCGTCTTGGTTTTGTATTCTTCGTTGACGGATGTAAAAAGTGCAGAGGAGGATAGAGACGTAGCCCAATTAATATACGAAACTATTATGAACAGACCTACAAATGGTCGTTTTAAATGATGCCACCTGGCTTGGAGTAACGACAATGACAATACAGGTTCCTGACCCGGAGTCAGGTCGTGTACCTTTCCAGGTCCAAGAGCGTACCTATAAATATAATAAACGACTGAGTTTTTTGAGATCACGTTTTTTTTTTTTTTGAACCTTATACATTATAATACATATATAAATACAAGGACCTGTATTTCATTTTACATTAATAGATGTTGTAGTTTAATAATTCTGATCATTAATAAAACTATAAATTAATTGAATCTCTTAAAATCGTTTGTTGGTTTAACTTTTGCGCAACAGAAAATTAAATAATTCTGCACGAATTTTCAACGTACTACACTCGATGTGTAAGATCAACATTTTTAAAATAAGGTTATATATGTATATCTTTAGTCAATATAATATAGGTATTTGGTGCGAATATTGTGTTGGAAATAAAACAATCAAATCCGAAATCACATTAAAATTGCCAATATTGTTTTCAAATATTTTATAATTTAGGCACGGTAGTAGCGGTCGTAGACTGATTATAAATAATAAATTGTAATCACTATACGAGCATGTTCAAAGCCATCATAGTTCAGGATAGTTCACCGAGACAAGTCTGATTTGAGCACATCTTTACAGGAAAATTTAATTTATGAACTGTCAACAAGTATGAAATGTTTTCCATAAATATAAATACATAAGCTTTACTTTTTTTGACTCAACTTTTTTTCAAACTTTTTTTTTTGTCAACTTCTTTTCAACTTTTTGATAAAACCTAGAGTTAATTAAGAACGACTACTTATAATTGATACTACATCTTATATTACCAACAATTTACGAATAGTTGTAAGGAAAACGAGATTTATTACTTACGAATTATTACACGATTACTTCACATCCTAGGGTTGAATGTTATTGTTTCAAGTGAAAGTTATAGGTACGCGTCTATTATTTTATGCACGATATTCAGTTTCAAGGTTTTGACACAGACTACAACGATTTACATAGCTAGGTTTGGTCCTCGCGCAGGTTCTAATTTCATTCCTCGTGTTCGTTTTCCAGTTCCATAAAAATTAAAAGTTATTTTTTAGGTCGATATTTTCGGGGAAATAGATATTTTACGTAGCAGTTAATGTAATATAACACGCGCACGTGGGTAGGTACTAATTATTTCTTTGTAAATATTAACTCTACGGTTGTGTGCCTAAAGGGGGAAGGAAATGTACCCACAATATAAATATGTATAGAAAAAATGTATCAAATAAAATATATATATAGTATATAAAAGTGGACATTTGTATATTTCCATTTTCCACCAAATCAGTTTTTTGCCAATCGTTACATTCAATTTTTGTTCATATTTTTTCAACATTATTAGTATCTGACAAGTATGCGACAATTAAAACAAAATACAGCATTCAATTTGATGCTATACTCTCCAGCCATTCATGATCGTTAAATCGTTCACTTTGGAATATTTTCCAATTGATTTTGCTTTTAAAGTCATTGCTATTGTATTTTATTTTAATGTTAAAACAAGTCAACAAAATTGAATCCATTGGAGAGTTTGATATAAACCATATTAAGATCTATATTTATATTAATATTAACATTTATGATATTGTGTAAAATATGTTAAATTAGTGAGTTGTGTAATTGAAAATGATTTGGTAGAAACGGGTATTAGTCAAACTATTATTTGGTGGAAACGGGTATTGGTGGAAAAGGGAAAGGTACACTTTTGGTAGAAACGTGTTCCACCTATATACATACTTGTATATACGATGTATGTATACAACTGCGATGCTGTGTATCATCGTTATTAACAATTCCCGTACGATTGCTATTGTATTGCAGGTATTCCATGAATTGCGCCCGAATTAAAAGAGCATATTTTTATCTTGATTTCAGGGACGCGAGAGGCAATAAAAATCAATTACCACCATCATGCCATCGCTGTTGGAGGCAATCGTGGAGAAGTACCAATGCTTCGAAGACGACACGTTCGACCAGATGCCCATACCTATATACGTGCCACGTAAGAACCCCAGGAACACGATACCTAATCTTCTGGTGTTGAACGACTGTGACATCGATTCAGCTGGCCAAGAGTCCGACTTGAGGGACAAGTGTCATGGCGTTGAAGAATTGGATCTAGCTCAGAACTGTCTGTCTAGGTGGAGCGAGGTTAGTTTTACGCAGTTTTTTTTCTTAAATTGCTCATTCTATTCCGCAGCATCACTCTCCTTTCTCTCTCTCAACCCTACTTCCACCACTATTACTTTCCAAGACCGGTTACTTAGTCCACCGCAGTAACCGCATCTTCATTCGATGTCTCGACCCCCATACCCAGCTCCTTTGCACTTACACCGCCGATTATCCTCGTATCTCTCCTAATTACATCCAAGCCTCTTCGGTTTTTCTCTTCTAATCTTCATTTCCACAGTTACAACTCTTATCTACTCTGTTCAAGCGACCATCGCAAACCCTTCATCAGTATAGACTACTGTTTATTTCACTTCAGCTCATTTATAACGATATTAAAGTCAAATAACACGTTGATCACCAGATTATTGGCATTAGGAAGCGAGCAACTGGAACGCTTGTCTTACCTTTTCATTAGGGCTTGACAAAAAATTCTAAAAAGGTATTGACTTTTTAAGCGTAGGTACCTACCCATATTTTGTTATTAATAAAATAAACGTGTTTTAGATTTTAAGTGAAACTAGGAATGCATTGGCTTTACCATGGTGTGTACCTACTTTTTTTATGTCTGTGTACACGATTTTGGTCAATGTTATCACAATCATAAAATATTTATGATAGGAAATGTTTTCTAATTGATATATTGAAGGGGGTAGTGTTTCAAATTTTCTAACAGTTTTCTTAATGGGAAAAACTAACGAATAGTTATAAAAAAAAAAAAAAAACCTGCATAATGTATACCGGCTTTCAACAAAATCGAGTTTTCCTTTTCATCGTAACTCAAAAAATAATAATAGAGCATTGAACGTTGAACCTTTAACACAATTACAATCACTTACTATGCAATTAAATATTTTACGAATCCCAAAGCAAAACTAGTAATTCCTGGGTTTAAATATATCAACTCAACTTATAAAGGTTTAATAATGATTTTCATTTTTATGAAAAAAATTCGGCTCAAACAGATAATGAATGATTATGATGAAAATGAATGATTGCAGATATTTAAGATTTTACATATCATGCCACGACTGAAATTTGCAAACCTGAGTTTTAACAATCTTAGTTCAGATATAAATAGTGCAATCGATACTTGTGGTGACTTGCGAGAAACATATCCATGTTTGAAGAGCATTGTATTGAACTCGACGAATATTACATGGCGCAGCTTTAAACACATACTGAAACGAATACCGATGTAAGTTAAGAGCTTATACTACAGAGCTGCGATTTATTTAATCAAAAATATATTTATATACATCTAATTGTTGTTACAGGGTTGAAGAAATACACTTGAGCATGAACAATTACGATGTTATAGACTTGGACGACGACGATGACTGTCAGTCCATTCAAATGCCCTCGGTGAAGAAATTACATTTTACAGGTGCCTATAACACATATTCTAACCATTTCGTAATCAATTGTTGTATTTATTTAGCTTTTACGGTACACGATTGATACGCGTTTAATAATATGTACTTATACGACAAAACGTAGTTGCTTTGATTATAAAACGGTAAACTTGTAAAGGAAACCCTGTGTCCACGTGGTATGAAGTGTGCAAACTCGGACGAGCGTTCCCGAATCTCGAATCTCTGGTGCTGGCTGAATGTCCACTGCAGTCCCTCATGACCCCGCCACCTTCGCCGGACTGCCATTTGGGCATTCTGTCCTATCCGAGGCAAGGGAACGGATTTTGTGGTGAGTTTGTTGAGTGACGAAAAAAAGAATCCGCACGACAATTTATCGCGATTCCAACGTATTAATGTTCTGTTATTGTTTAAGATATGACTTTGGATTCACCACACGACGCGTTCCCGCGTCTCAGATTCCTCAACTTAAACCGAACGTTAATCAGAACATGGGATGATGTGGACATTTTAGGCAGATTCCCAGAATTAAGATACCTAAGGATACAGGGCTGCCCGATATTCGAAGTACGTTATCGCACAGTCGGTCATTCTCTTTTTTAATAATCTCCGGTTTGGATGGGAACTAACTTGTTGTTTCTGTTACAGGAAAACACCGATAGGCAGGAATACACCGAACACGAACGTAGACAGTTGTTAATCGCACGATTACCCTGTATTCAGACCTTGAACGGGGGCGCAGAAATCACTGCCGACGAAAGAGAAGACGCGGAACGCTTCTTAATTAGATACTATATGGACAAGCCAGAAAATGAACTCCCGGACAGGTAACAATAATAGTTTCTTGTTTCAAAAGAGTTTTGATTTTCCACGACGGTATTCAATGTTCTTTAATCTGTAGAATGAACAATTCTAAATAAAAACCATGGATATAACTATTAATTGTACAAAATATGTTTCAGGTATAAAGAACTGGTTCAAGTACACGGTAAACTCGATCCTTTAGTAAATATAGACTTGACGCCTGAAAGTAAAGTGCAGGTTAAGATTATATGCGGTGACAAATGTGAACAACACATTTTAGACGTATACCAAACTGTATCTGAATTCAAACAAAAATTCGAAAAGTTTACCGGCATACCAGCGCACCGTATGCGAGTGTTCTATGTAGATCAGCACGTGTGTTCAGTAGTTGGTCCTGAAGAAATGAAATTTCCCAACAAACGATTGTATAGCTATAACATAGTCAAAGGAGATCAGATCATTGTCGATTCAAAAAGATGAAGTCTTAAATAAGCGAACGAAAAACTGAATATACTTTCAGTGACCTGTGATACCTAAAGATGTTAAATTAATATAAATCATGCTTAGTTTTAAAATTTTGAAATAATCTTAATTATTATACTAGTCAGTATAGAATGAAGTACAGGTTTTCAAACTAAGTAATACATTTTATAGAAAAACGTAAGCTTATTGTAATTAGCTCAGTGGCCTGTACTTGTTTTGCTTGAGCTCACAAAATTATTTTTCAATCAAAAATCTATTAAATATTTACAAAGTCAAACAAAATGTATCATGCGGTACCCACACTCTTTTAACTCAAAGACTTAGTATTATAATTTAGTATTATAATTGGACTTTAGTATGTAATATTAACATTAGTTATATGGTTCATTTTGTAGAAAGATAAAGACTCATTTTTGATTATAATTAACAATTAAATTATACTTTTGCGTTATTATTTTGATTACTTAAATCTTTAATTTTATTAAACTATAATTTTTTTGCTTAATATAATTTTGTATTCATAAATATTACAAATGTAAATATAAATAAAATACGAATATTACCAATAATTATTTATTTACCTTTAGTTATGGGACTTAAAACCAAACTTTAATTTATCTACAAAGATATTAAATATTACTCAAAACATTTTTTTAAATAACGATTTGAACTCTATAAATTAAAGTAAAATAATTCTACATTTTCAATAAAAATTTCAATTTTCCTTTTTACTCAGAATGTAAGGTTATTTTGATTAAAGGAAAAAAAAAGCTTATAATTATTGTTATTTTTATTTTTATTGAGAAAACGAATGATTAACTGCATACAATGATTTAAAATGTATCGAGTTACTTTATTTTAAGGTTTTGTCTTAACAACTATGTCCTTGCTCAAATACAATCAATAACATCTATTACTTCTTAATTTATTATATTGTTCACAGTATGCATTTAAAATGTTTTAGCAAACAGCACTAAGAAGTAAAAATGAAAACTACCTGTGTCAACCAAACCTATAGGAATTAAGAGCAGAACCAAAAATTCAATTATAAATTGTACCTGAAACAATGGTTTGATGATCATTAACATTCATAATCTGATATCTTGTCTTCAATCATTTGTTTATATAATTTTGTATGACTTAAACACAATTAGATAATAAGAAAACTATGGATTGATATATTAATTTTGAGCACTCCATATTTGTTTATCTTTTAACAACTGAAATTCATCAATAATATGGAATTTCTGCCAGAGATTAATAAAAGTAATATTATTAAAAACACAACAGTTCATTAAATATCGAACAATCAACTAAATCAACATGTAGTAAAACTGAACTGAATCAGTGGCTGTAATACAATCAATGTAGCACTGTATAAGTCGTATGACTGTAAGAAAATTATTTTAATTATGGAAATGCTGTGTACAGCTCTCTGGAGTGATTATGAAATTATGTAAAATAGTTGTAATTGATGTAAATAATGTTTGAAAACATTAAATATTCTTTTGTTGAGAAAATATAATCATTTTACTTACAAAAATCTACAATTAATATAATAAAATCATAGATTAAATTAACTAAATAAACCATGGGATTATCTGTTAACACAGTATTTCTGTCTATAAGTGAAAAATGGATTTGAATATAAGACTACAGTGCTATACAGAATTTGTCCTCACCCGTCCGAGCAATTTATAATAAAGAAAAACAAATGTTAAAAACAAACGCGTTATCAACATTAATATTTATCTTTTAGTACATTATACACTTTGTCTATTTTCGATAAAAGTAATGTTTCTATAGTACTGATACTGTCATATATAGTGCGTACAGCTTATGCGTGGTTCTTAGTTGCATGGCTTTTTAAGCGATTTTAAAATAATTTGATTTGTTTTTTCTATCCTACCAGGAAAACTATAATAGTTGTCTTGAAAAAAAAAATGTTTAAATTAGTATGATAGTAGTCATTAATTAAAGACTACCCTCAGTTTGTCCCCCCTCCAAAATATATTATGTTCCAGCGTCCCTGCAGTACATATATATATATATATATATATATATATATATATATATATATATAATAGTATAGTAGTATATAATATATATATATATATATATATAACAATTCTTAACACTTAGCAATCAGTTTTTGTTTTTGTTCCTGGGTACTTTCATTTAGTTTTAAAAAAAAACACCTAAACACCTTTTAAAAATTTGTGTCTAATATATTATTTATGCAAGATGGGTTTTAAAGATTAGCAACAATATATTTTTACTAACTGTAAGAAAAAATAGTGTAAAAAGGTAAAAAAAATCTTAAAAATAAATAACCAAAAATAATTTATAAATTAAGGATTTCAAGTATGTTTTATTGTTTGAAAATACAATAAATACTTTTATTTATAATTTTTAAATACAGTATTCTTTTAATTATTGTTTATACCTTGAATTGAATTAGTTACAGTGTAACAAAATAAATTTGATGAAATGTATGTAAAATGAAGTTATAAAATTATTTTGCAGTGGCTAATAATAATAATAGTATTATATATAGTACACTTATGACAAACTAAGCAATGTAAGTTTTTCGTTGAGCTCTAGTTGTGTCTTAGTCAGTTGAGATAAAGTAATAACCATCAATAAGTCCTAAAAAATATATAAATATATTATTTTTACATTATGATGAGACAAACAAAAAATAAAATATTTTACCTTAACATTAGAGTTGAACATTTCTTCAAATCGTTCAGGTGATACATGGGGAACGCTATGCATAAGATCGAGTAACATACGACCAATATGACTGTTGTCGGCAGCATTGTATTCACTGGATGCTAACACTTTATCAATATATGATAAAACTACATCCAAAAGATCTGAGATTTTTGATGAAGCTTCTTCTATCTGAACTAATTCAGCAATTGGTTCTTGACATTTTTGTCCAACAGCCACTGTTTTTTGACACAGGCTTACTAATATAATGTAAATAAAAATTATTATTATATTACCATCGAATCAGTTTGTTTTTTAATTCTACAGTTAAAGTTTAGTTTTTTTTTTTTAATGAACATAGAAAATAGTATAAACATGTTTCTCCCTAGTAATTCATAATTTAATCTTACTTTAAAAAATTTACAAAAATGTTGGAAAATAAATTTTTTTTACAACCAATTATATCTACAATACCAAATAAACATAACATAGCAAATATGAATAAATATAACATACATCCAACAGTTTCAGGTTGATAACATGTAACTTCAATTGGAACATTGATGAACATATTTCCAGTTTTACCACCAGGAACACCGATTTGTGTACTGTAACAAAATACTTAGTTACATTATAATCCAATATAAAATAAAAAATTAACTAAGATAGGATGGTTTAGCAGATTTGAAGTAGTATATTTTATGGCATTAAGGCTAATCATCAACAAATAAATTAATCAAACTGGTAGATTTTATTTTTAATTATTCTGATGCATACTTTTTGTATCAATTTCATTTATAATTCTGATACAAACTTTAAAAGCATTAAACTAATACAAAATTATAAAAATATTTAGATACAATGAATTATTAGTTTACCTAATATATGCCTTCAAACCCATATTATCATTCTTCAATGTTGTGTCCAAAGTGATATGCACTGGATTATTACATTCAATCAAATAGTATTCATGAATTGTCGAAGAATGAGTAGTCACCTCATTACCAGTAGCCCACCAACCAACAATCTGTTCTGATCTGTTGACTTTTTGATTCATTTTAAACATATCTGCAGCATATACAATATCAGCTTCCACCTAGAAATTCAAAAAATGTTGCTTATTTATACAACAAAACTAATTTGATAAATGTATACAGAATGTACGAACCGTGTCTTCATATTCTTTGTGAGGGACGCCAAAAGAATTTGTCACTTCAACTACGCCTTTGTCGACCGTTCCTAAAAAATAAAAGGCCAAATAAAGCTACATAGTTTAGGTTTCGTTTTTATGTAAAATACCCATCAATGTTCCAATTACTCGATGAGCGTCGACATGTCTACGCTCATAAGCATCAACAATTTGGAACAATACAACAGGGTGCACTTTAACCGTCAGATTCAACGCCATAATTTAGATTAACAGAAATTAATTAAAATGCTCAAAATTACAACGAAACACACGGAGAGTAAGCAGAATAGTTTCTTGAGCTTTTTAACTTTTATAATACTAAATATTTTGGTAACAAAAAAAAAAAAAAAAAATATGATATTATATTTGAGGTTATGTTAGGCGATCACGTTGTACCGGGTAATATGAAAAAATTGACGTGGTAAATAGGTAGATGACAACACTACATTGATAACAATATTTTTTTTCTATGCTGATAAAAATCTGAAAGTTAGAACTTAAGAGTACTTCCTTTTTTTAAACGGCATTAAATTTAATATTTATTAACAATAGTAGTAATTTTAAATACTTGAGTCCCACTGAATTTTTTAATTTTGAACAATAGTGTTTTTATTGACTAGTAAACTATAATTTTTAACATCAAACATTTGGATTATAATTAAAGTAAGTGTTTTGCCTTTTACTTATAAATTAAATATTATAGATATATTTACTATTTTAAAATAACATTGATTTTATAATGGTCTTTATTACCTACTAAAAAATGAAAAATTATACTTAAAAATTTGTACATTTCATTTAATAATTTTATTTGATACTTAAATAAATATCACTACTGTAAATAAGTAATGTTTTTTTAAATTAAATCTATTCATAATACCACATAACTTAATGCCAACTAAAGGTATTAGGATATTCCATGCTTATAAATGATACTTTTATAGAATTTATTTATATTTAAGACATACAATTAAAATAAATACATAGGTAATATTTATATTTTTTACTGAGTTAAAATTTATTTTTTATTTCAGGTACATGTAGTTCAAAATGAAATGTGTCTATAATAAAATTAAGTTTGAAAGATAATGTTATAAAATACATTTTAATTATGGTATCAACATTTTTTGTTTAAAATCAATTGACATAAAGCCATTATTATGACATCTGTCCGAGATAAACAAATTGCAGCATTGAAGCAAATGCTCAACTTAAATAGTCCAGATTTTAAAGATAATAGTTCAGAACCTGTTTGGAAAGTACTAATATATGATCGTCGTGGTCAAGACATCCTATCACCATTAATTCCAATTAAAGAACTACGAGAATGTGGTGTGACATTGCATTTAAGTATTCATTCTGAACGTGATCCTATACCTGATGTAGCTGCTATTTATTTTTGTATGCCAGATCAAGAAAATCTTGACCGAATAGCTCAGGATTTCCAAAATAATGTGTATGAAAAATATTATTTAAATTTCATCTCAGCTATTTGTCGTCAAAAATTGGAAGACTTGGCTAGTGCTGCATTACAAACAGAAAATGTTAGCCAAGTTCATAAAATTTACGATCAATATTTAAATTTTATTTCTTTGGAAGATGAATTATTCATATTAAGCAATCAAAATTCACAAGCTGTATCATATTATGCATTGAACCGTGCTGATGCTAAAGATACAGATGTTGAAGTAATGATGGATGATACTGTTGATGGTCTGTATTCAGTATTTGTTACTCTTGGGACATTACCTATTATTCGTAGTGCCCGTGGTAATGCTGCAGAAATGGTTGCTGAAAAATTAGATAAAAAGCTGAGAGAAAATTTAAGGGATACTAGAAATAGTTTATTTTCATCTGAGAATTCTGGATTTTACAATTTTCAGCGGCCTCTTTTAATTGTACTTGATCGTAATATTGACATGGCAACACCTCTACATCATACGTGGACTTACCAAGCATTAGTCCATGATGTACTAAAATTAAATTTAAACAGGGTTACAGTAACTCAAGAACAAAAAAAACCCAAAACTTTTGATTTGGATCCAAAAGATTCTTTTTGGATGACTCATAGAGGAAGTCCATTTCCTACAGTAGCAGAATCAATTCAATCTGAATTAGAGCAATTAAAAAACTCTGAAGAAGAAGTCAAACACTTAAAAGAATCTATGGGCTTGGATGGAGAGAGTGATGTTGCTTTAGCCATGATGAGTGATAATACAGCTAAGCTTACATCTGCTGTTAATTCTTTGCCTCAACTATTAGAAAAGAAAAGGTTAATAGATATGCATACAGACTTAGCTACAAGTATTTTATCTGTTATTAAATCTCGACGTTTAGATTTACTGTTTGAATTTGAGGAAAAAGTTATGAGCCAAGTATCATTGGATAAACAAATACTAGATATTATCAATGACCAAGAAGCTGGAACTGCTGAAGATAAAATGAGACTGTTCATAATTTATTATATTTATACACATAACATTTCAGTTTCAGATTTGGATATGTACTCATCAGCCTTAGAAAAACAAGGTTGTGATCTTAGCCCACTCAAATATATTAAAAGATGGAAAATGTACTCCAATATCACAACTACATCAAATCAATATGGGGGTGGTACCAAATCTGTTAATATGTTTGAAAAATTACTTTCTCATACTTCTTCATTTGTTATGGAAGGTGTAAAAAATTTAGTTGTTAAAAAGCATACATTTCCAGTGACTCGAATTGTTGATGAATTATTAGAAAATAAACAATCATCTAGTTCAACAGATGAATTTCGTCATTTTGATCCTAAACAATTACGTAATTCTGATGGATTTAAATCAAAAAATACATTTAGTGAAGTTATAGTATTTATAGTTGGTGGAGGCAATTACATTGAATATCAGAATTTATTGGAGTACGTAAAAAATAAAACTGTGTCTCCTGGTATACCACAATTAAAAATTGTTTATGGATCGACTGTAGTAAATAATGCTTCAGACTTCTTGGAACAGCTATCGTTGTTGGGCAAAGAATTAAACTAATATATTTTCTGTTATTTTAAATTTTTTTTATTCAATTAGTAAATATATATATTTACAAACATATTGTGGTTAATTTTAATTATAACTATTGTTATTGTCTTTTGTCAAGAAATAAATTTAATAAATTATTACATAGATATTAAATCATTTAGTCATTATTTTTGAGCCTGTTAAAAAATAAATGATTACAGTAGTTTAAGCATTTCTATCATATGTTGGATTTAAAATTACTATTGAAATTATTTTAATTATTTGTTATTACATTTTGTTCATATGGTAAGTTTGATTTTACTTGAACAAAAATTGAAATGAAATGAAATAGGTACTAAATAAACTAGTGAGTGGTGGTAAAACTGATTTATCCATTTATTGTGCTTACCTATTATTATTTATGATATTCAATAGTCGCTAAGCACGACTATAGATATTATTTACAATTGTGCTTCCAAGTAAAATTTAATGAAATGTACTTATCAGCTTATTACAAGTTATGATGTATGTTATAAAAATATGGAAGATTAAAAAAAGCAGCTTATACCTATTATGACTCAATTAATATTTGACATTAAAATAATAACATATGATTTATAAATATCATAGGCACAAACTTTGCCATAGAGTTTCGGTTGGATTTTATTATCAAACATTGAAATACACTAAAAAAGTATTCGATAATAATGGTATCATAATAATTAAAGATTTGTGATCTACAACCTATACTCTGAAAATATCCTAAATTCTCTGTACCAAACTATAATGAAAAATTCTGTATGGTTTCTACCCACATTTTCATTTAAAAACAACTGAAAAGAAACCGTAGTGTGTACATTATATTCATATTATTATAGATTAAATATATAACACATGTATATACGAGTATATTGTTAATAGATACTTAGTAAAATTGCATATTTCATGAAATAAAAACAGCTTTTTTATACCTCATGAAATACGAAAATTTTCCACTAAATAGTAATTTTTTTCACGAAACAGTCACTCGTGAGTAATTTTTTTCACAATGTGTTCAATTAGGTACCTACTTCGTGTACAAGATATCTTATACGTATTATGATAAACTCAACAACATAATATTCTTGATTTGCCACATTCAGCCTTAAATTTTAACTAGGTAAATTTACTAGTTTTTTTTTTTGGGCAACCCAAAATTCTGTAATACTATCCATAGTCGATGTTATTGTACCCTCCTTTAAGATTTATAAATATGTCATGTGCAATTCTTTATCAAATTCATAATACTTTTCCATTGTTTGTCTGAGCTTGAAGATTGGTCACTGGTGGATCTTCTTTTTAAGAAGCCTTGATTATATTCCCTTACTAGGTACGTCAATTGCGAATGTTTCTATCCTCCGTAAGGTAGCTATTGAGAGCATCTTATGCGTTGTGTATAATATCGAGATAACTCGATAATTATTAACTTTTGTAAGATCCCTTCTTGAAAATTAGCCAAATAACTGATGACGACAATTCCTGTTTTATTTATTTGCTATTCCATATATTCGTTATAATTTGGTGTAGGTTAACTAATATTTCTTTCCCTGCAATTTTTAGTAGTTCAAGATTTATATTATCAGCCCCTGGAGATTTATTGTGCTTTAGTGATTTAATGATTATTTCCATTTCCTCGATATTTGTTGCCAGACGTTTAGGTTATTCAAAAGATAATTTTGTTTAATAAACAAGAATAGTTATAGAATAATAATAAATATAAAATATTTTTTGTACCTACACGCAGAGCCAGCTCAAGGTATAGGCGAGCTAGACACCTGCCTAGAGCGGCACTTTAGTAGGGGTGGCATTTTCAGAATTAACTCGTAGGTACATTTTTTCTAATTCTATCGGTGTTTTATGAAAAAATATTTAAATTAATTCATACGTGAAAACCACTCATCTATATAGTAAAATAATATTTTCTAAAGTTATTATATTACTGTATATTACGACCTACGCTGGATGTTTTCAATTATTCCAAAAATATAAATAACCATACAATCACTTCTGAGATTTCCAATAGAAAATAGGGGGAGGGGCTAAGTTAAAATAAGAGCTCAATTTTTTTTTAGAAGCGGAAAAATTTGATTTTGCCTAGTGCACTATTTTTGCTTGGACCGGTCCTGCCTACACGAAGTAAATGATTAGGTACACTGTGAAAAACATTACACAATGTTAAATTAGTGACAATTTTGCGACATACTTTAGTATTACATGAAGTGTGAAAAACGATACTATATATCGAAATTGACAACTCCTCAAGAAATTATCAATTTTACTAAGTGGTTACGACATAGGTACATAGTATAATTGAATATATATAATTATATATTTAATCTACGTACGTACGGTCAATAAACGAACAAAAAAGTATTAATGAATATACAAATAATTCATTAAATATTATAAATACACCTAATAACATCAATATAAATAATGGCGAACGTGTATATTTTACTGAAAATAATTTCT
This sequence comes from Sipha flava, assembly GCF_003268045.1. Taxonomy (NCBI): domain Eukaryota; kingdom Metazoa; phylum Arthropoda; class Insecta; order Hemiptera; family Aphididae; genus Sipha; species Sipha flava. The sequence goes on along the minus strand of NW_020272972.1, from coordinate 941,558 downwards.
AAGACCGACTATATTCTCCTCAAAAAACGACACTCACCGTTTTTTTTTTTTTCACTGTACAAAAGATGAATTTTCCATAACTGGAAACGCCGTTCAAATACTTGATTTTTGTAGTTTTCCTAAATATCCACTGAACTTAATACATTTTTTGTATTCGTTTTATTACGTTAATTAAAAAATAATAAATTATGTTTAGCTAAAAGGTATCACTACATTAATTGACGGTTAGGCGGTACGAAGTTTACCGAGTCAGATAGTTTGCAATACAATAATGACAAATAAAATAAAAATTAGTAAATGGTTGATAATCATAATGTAATGTATATAGAAATAAAAAAAAAAAAAACAAATAAATAAAGCTTAGCCCGCGGAGTATAATTTTATACTTGTAATGTATGCATTTTTAATTCGAAACCAGTCATACATTAGAAACATAATAATACTCCAGGCTAAGCATTTATTTCTATACTTGCATGAACTATTTATAGGTACGTGATTTGTGTTTCAAAAACAAATGAAAACGTCCTGGAACTGAATGTAAAAGAATAATAATAATTATAGCGCAATACAAAACCAAATATGTCATGCTTTTTATTTATTTTTGATATTTTTAGAAACAAAGCTCTGTGTTCAGGGTATGCAGCTATATACCCTGCATACTACCTGTGCACGCCTATGATTCCGGCACGTGATGGTCAACTTAGCGGTTAAGTCGTGTGTACAGACCAGTTCGTACGTCCTGGTATAAAAATAAATGTACGCTTATTTTTTTTCGGTAGGTAACATACTTTTTCTGATCACTTTTAGGGAAAAAGGGCAATAATTTTCGTTCTTATTTTCTAATATACATACGTGTGTGTGTATACATGAATACTTTAACGGACTATTGATTTAGAAGACAGTTATTATTTCATAAAGTCATTTCACTGTCGTTTCATTGGATTTAACGATTCAAAAAGGGATTAAAAATAAATCCTTACCTAACCATAACTCACTAACCATCGGTTTTACATTTACAATTATAATGGCTAATTCGAAAACTTTTATTTTTTTATTAATTTTAACGATTACGACGTACGTGTTTGTCTAGATGTAATTAATACTTCGCCAAAGGCGGGTAAAGAAAACAAAAAATAAAACGTTCGTCTCTTATATTTGAGACAATTTTACGTTCGGGCTTGAACCCCCTTAATCCGGCCCTGTTACGGGTGCAGGATTATGTTAGGTCTATTAATCCTGTGCGGTAAACGTCATGGCGTAAACGACAAATATACGCGGCGTGCATTTGTTCTTCCAAGATGTGTCAAGCGTTATCAGTCGTGGACTCGCACGTCGCGGCCGACGATAGAGCCCATACAGATTGTAAACAAAACACTGTAGCTCCTCTCGTGACGTTCGACGGCGAGAGGGAATTCAGTGCAACAACGTTACGATATACTTTTTTTTCCCCAAATCGTTATTATTATGTCGGCCGGGACGACGACGCGAACTACAGTTACGTTATGTCCCCGACGTATGTGCACGGCACGGCAGCGGTTCCGATCCGTCATATTGACCGTTCATCGTCGACTATTCGCGTTTAACGTTCTCTCAGAAGACTAAGAAAAACTGGTTGTTTTCGCCCGACTCGTAATTGCTTGGTTACAGCCTACAGCCATCTACTCCGGGACGGACACTATACAAAGAAAGAAAATCCACCGAACATAAAAATCGTAGCGGTTTGATTCAGTGACAATTATTTAAAGATCTGAAATTTTTTATCTGGTAAGTAGGTGCATAATCAAAGTTCATAGATCTGTGGTCTTAACACCGTATGTCACATAAATTGTCTGTTAGTTCCTAAAGTTTTTTCTATGATTCATTCATCCCAAGTGTTGTACGTAAACAATGTTTTTGTCATTCTCTATTTGACTGAATCTGTCTACAACATTAGAAAACAGTTCAATTTTAAACTGATAACAGTTTATCAATTAATGTTAGTTAATAAAGACTAGTTTTAACTTTTTATATTATTTTTATCACATGTCTTCATTAGATTTATCAAAATTGATCCGTTAAATATATTTGCAAACAAATTGAGTAGTACCGTTAAAATTATTTGAATTGCATATTTATTTTTACTTAAATATTTCTAATTATTATATTAATATTATAAGTTTTGAACTTTGCAGCAAAATAGTTATTAACATGTCTCTCCGTGTATAAAATGAGCAATTACCCCAGATATTGCTTGCTAATTGTAATACTGTTCTACTGGTGTTAATAATGAAAAAGTACTTTAAATCAAATATGTATCATAAATTAGTGTCTGTTTAACAAAATGTTCACTTATAAATAAACCTAATAAGGTACATTTTTTTATTTGTTTATTTATTTTTTTTTAACAATAAATGGGTGAAAACCTTAAACAATGTAATGTGATAGTATAATACAGATAATACCTAATCGGTGACACACTTTATAAATGTATAAATATAAAAATATATTAAACTAAGGGTCATACCAAAATATTAAGATAAATAATAATGAATAGAATAACTACTATTTTATTGAGGGTAGTTAAAATGATAGGAACGTAAAAGTGTAATAATATAAATTAGATACCAAGTAAATATTAATAACTAGCAATCATTTATTTATTAATCAATTTATTTAATATTTTAGTTATATCTTTTATCCGCATTATTTTTCTAAATAATTTACTATTGGTAGTTTTTTAATCAATTAACATGTTCGATGGAAAGTAATTATGTAAAGTAATTTATATAGAAATATTATTTTATGGATCCATGACCTTGAATTTTGTTTGTGATTTATTGAAAACAGATTTTAATACTTAAACAAAAAAATTCAAAGTGTCTTCTGAACTACTGTTTTTTTTTTTTTTTATAGCCAATATTTTATTTATAACATTTTTAAAAAAATTGATTGTTACCTAGGTTATTTAAAAATATAAATTGTTTATGAAAATGTTATGTTAGTATTAACTTTGAAACTAGTAATTGGTTTAATATTTTTTATACTAATTTCAGTAATTATATTTTGACTCAATAATGTCGGGGTATAATAATTATGAAAATTGGCCGCAAGAATCAACTTCAAATACAGACGAAGAAGAATTGTCGTCTCCTGAAATTGAACAGGATGATAGTGACGACGATTCTGCAACTTCAACATCTAGCACGAGTACATCTGCATCCAGTAGTAGTGGTAGTAGTCAGTCAGGCTCTGATTCTGAAAGTACTAGTACTGCTGATGAAGACGAAACTATATCACTCAAAACTGAAACTGTAGTGGCTAATAAAACTGAGCTTAGTTTACCTGTTGGAATGTGCGAAGATGAAGAAGTTTTCAAACAACTTTTTTCTGTCAACTCTTGGGTATGCTTAAGTGACCAACAAAAGCAACATTTAAAGGTATAATTGTGTAACAGAAACTCACCTTTATACGAATAAAACTTATAAAAAATAAAATTAAGTGTAAAACATACTAAAATTTTTTTTTTTTTTTGTAGAATTTTCTTCCAACTTTTCCTGAAAATGATTTAATGGAAAAAGAAATCACTTTAAGAATGCTTTTTGGTGGTCAAAGTTTTCGATTTGGAGTTAATCCAATTGATGATTTTCATGACAAATTAAAAAATGGACATTATCGTCCTGATATTGTTAAAATGAAATCTTTGTTAAGACGTACTCTCAAAAAAGAATATAGGTATGGATTATTTAAATAAATATTTTTTAATTTCTGTTAATGTACTTAATTAGTGTTATTAATTGATGTTCCAGAAAAAATCAACGTATTCACAGTTTTAATACATTAAAAAAATTACTCTCTGGACGTACAAAGATTATTGATATTCTTAATGGGGTTTCAACTACATCCACGATAAATACTGGGGGTAGTAATAGTTATACTATGCATCAGCAAGTAAGAAGAAGATATTTTCGTGAGCTTTCTGATATTAAACATCTAGTAGGAGATGATTCTGATAATAGTTCAGATAGCAATTATCAAGGTTTGTATGTTTTTAGATGTTTGGTTTTAAAATTTTGTATTTTTTATTAAATGTTATATTTTTTCTTTTATTTAGAAGGACCACCTGCTCGTCTGAGTAAAAAACAACGGCGTAATTTAGCTGTTTTACAAAATTCTCTTTCACCGGAAGTAGAAACTATCACTTCTACTTTAGCAACATTTCCTGAAGGAATAGATTTGTCTAAAATTGCTTTGCCTATGAGTAATCCTTTTGATCCAACTGAAGATATGTATAGAGAAATGTTGTTATCTCATAAGAGAAAACAGAAGAAAATTGAACAAGTATATTTTTTAAAACAATTTAATATTTATGACAGGTATAATAGTTTTACTTTTTTTTTTTTTTTTTTTTTAAGGAAAAAGAACAAATAAGACTTGACCTAATGAAAGAACAGATAAAACCAGCTGTTTCATTGGGAAATGAGAAAAAGAGGTCAGCAACTAGCGATCGGTCTCGAGTGAAACGAACAAAGGTTATTAAACAATCAGCACAATCATCTTCATCTTCATCTTCACAATTAGATGTAAAACTTCCTGTGCAGTTGGATGGATTTGATAATATTACAGTAAAACAAGAACCAGTTGAATCAGAACCAATTAGTATTCCATTGATTAAAAAAGAGGTATTTCATGAGCCATCTCCACCTATATCAACATCACCACCACCATCAATACCACCACCACCACCGCCACCACCACCACCACCACCACCACCAATATCACCATCATTACCATCACCACCACCTTCAACACCTATACTTGATTTGATTCAAGAAGAATCAATTAAAACCAATTTAGATGCCATAAAATTAGAACCAAAATTAATTATTACTGATATTGTTAAGACGGAAGAAGAAATAGTACAACAGAGGCAAATTAAAGTTGAACCTATCAGTTTAACGGCTGATGAAATACGTAAGGCAGAAGAAGGTCAGGCTGCTGCAGCGATGTTGTTAGAGCAAATGAGTGATGTGGAAGAGAAGTATAATAATTCGCCATTAATATTGTCATCACCTCCATCTACACCTCCACCATCTGAAAACAATTTAGAGTCCAAGTACAGTCCAGCTACTTATCACATTAAAAGAGAATTTCATCCAGAAGATATGTTAACTAGTACAGTGCAATCTATGAGTACTGAGTAAGGATATGAATTACATTTTATTTTAATATTCTTGATAAAAAATATCACTCATGAAATTTAATTTATATTTATTGTTATTTTATTTAGGTCTCCTCCTAGGATGTTGCATTCTTGTATGCTACCAGTCACTCCTAATAACTATGGTTCTAAACAGTTATCATTATCACCAGTGTCTACCCCAAGCAAAGTTATCACAGATTCTAATTATGTTGGATCATTATCAGAGTTGGAAGGTTTCCATGTTTTAGATATTAAGACTGAGTGCAATGATGATATGGACATTAAGTATGTTAATAAATTAGATTCTTATTATGGTGAATATCTCAAGAGAAATACACAAAGGTTTGAAAAATTGAAAACAATTTGAAGTTTTACATTTTATGAAAAACTATGAACGTAAAGTGAATTTCTAAAGGATTAATATATAATTACTAGGGCTCGGATTTTGTAGCAAAATAAATCTTTAAAAGCATTTTTAGTTAGAATCAATAAAAGCAAAATAAAGCATTTATTAAATTGAATTTAAAAAAACACAAATTAAAATGACACATTTCACACAAATCACGCAAATAAATATTAAAAAATAAATTTACGACCATGTATGCATTTGGTTAAATTTGGTTTAGTAAAGCTCATCCTATCGGGTGCTAATATACTCATATTTTTATTCATAGAAAATGACCTTTTCACATCAATTGTAGTAATTGGTGTATATTTCATGTAAACTCAATCATTTAAATCATACTGTACGCATTAATGTTTGGTGTAATGCTATTTTGAATGCTAATGATTTCTGATTTTTTTTACAGATTTTATCATTTATGGCAATATTAATATAATCAATGTAAAATATTCATATAAATATGTTAAATTTTCATGAAAATAATGTAAAATTATATTAAAGAACCAAACGGGGGGGGGGGGGGGGTATAGTATAAAATAACAAAAAATTAATCTAATTTCAGTGAAATTAGATGTTCAAAACATATTTTTATTTAAGAATTATCTTTCTATCACATTCCCCCCAAAAGAAACATTTGCAACAAAATCCAAACCGTAATAATTACGAATTAGATTTTTTTTTCGAAAAACTTAAAATATTGATATTCGTCATAATAATGTACTGTACTTTTTATTTGTATACAAATTTTTTAGTTATAATATTAATTATGTATGTATTTTTGTTTAGACCACTACCAGAAGCAAAAAATATAACTGCTAGTTTCTTTGCACTTATTAGAGATATAATATGTTCCACCTGGGAATACCGTATGAATATGACTGCATTAACCGAACGTGTCCTAGAATGGGTGAAATCAACATTAAATAATAAAAAAAAACCAGATTGGTATCATAGTTTAGCATTAAAAACTTGGCCTAAAGCTTTACAATCAGCTATAGGTTTCTTAGCTGGTCATTTTCCTGGTAAGTAAAATGTTTTTTTTTTTTTAGTTATTAATATGAACATCACTATGATATTATATATATTATATTATAATATTTTATTCAGAGTGGCAGCCGGAAGACTTTGTTCCTTATATTGAATATAAACCTAGTTTAAATACATATCAGTGGATTGGTGCTGGTAGAGATTCAGATACTCGACTCGGAGAGTTATGCAATTGTTGGCTACATAATTTGAATAATATTAGTTTAAAATTAAAAAATATTAAAGAAGATATGATTGGTATTAAAAATGTACCAATACCATCTACTGTTGATTTTATTTCAACCATTGAAATGCCTGAAACAGATTCATCGATCTCTGTACCTACTCCATTATTAGATACTTGGGTAGTAACACCTTCTAATTCTGAAGAACGCGCTGTTTTCCAGGCTCAAGTAAGTTAAAAATAGTATTACATTTTTTTAAGATTTAAATTATATTTTATTTAAATCTCTAGGAAAGACAAAGGTTTTTAAAACCACATCGTTCTTTTATATATCGAATGCATGGATATGAGTCAGTTGTAGGTCCTGTTCGTGGTATTTACAATTCTTCCAATATTCATAAAGCAGCTCGTGGTCATTCTTTGTTAATAGAAAATAGACCGCATTTCATATCAATATTAGTATTAGGTATATCATGACTATTTATACTATTGTGAAAAAAAAAAAAAATTATTAAATTGTGTTATTTCAGTACGTGATGCGACTGCTAGATTGCCTAATGGAATGGGAACTCGTAGTGACATCTGTGTTTTACTTAAAGATTCACAATACTTAATGGAAGCAAATCAAACTGAATTACATAATGCCGTCAGTGGTGCTTTAGATAGATTGCATTATGAAAACGACCCATGTGTTAAATATGATGCTAAACGTAAAATTTGGATATACTTACATAGAGGACGAACATTGGAAGAGTTTGGTATGAATATAATTATATCAATAATATTAATAATTATAGTTAATATTAAAAAAAAAGTAATAAGTTTATTTCATAATATTATTGTGATTAACTGATTCAGAAAATCAAGATATGTTTTTATTAAACTTATAATTCAAATAAAATAGATTTTCAATTATAGCTTTAATTCAAATAAAAATTTATAATTTTTATAGTATTTAAAGTAAAAAAAAAATTGTTGTTTTTAGTTAAAATGTAATTAATAAAATAGTTCTTTACATTGTTTTTGACCAAGATGTCTTTTCAAAAGATCTTAAAATATTTTAGTATAGCTTATTGGATTGTGTGATTTGTTTTTTCTGAAAAAAAATCTTTTTTTTATGCTGATAGTTTCATTAATTATTATTTTAATATTTAAAAAACTTAACTATTTAATGTGATAATGATACTGTTACTGTTAAAGTATGTATAATGATAAAAAGAAAAATGGGTTTATTTAGGATTTGTTTATTGGATAGGATTGTTTATTATGTATTGTATTTTTATTTTGAGGATTTGACTAAACCTTATACTACAATATCTATTAGTTAGTTATAAAGTATTAATAGTCCTTTATCAAGGAGTTTATTTGGTTAAGTGGGAAAAGGCCTTAGTAAATTCAAGAATTTTAGTTTTTGTTTGTCTTTCACGTGAAAAACTTACATTTAATGGGAGAGAATCAAAATATTGTATAAACCAATGGTTTTCAACCTTTTTAACAATACGGTACACTTCATCTCCAACAAAATGTTCGCGGTACACCAATCCATATATTATGTGAACTATATTTTATATATTTATGTATACTATTTACAGTCTACTCTATTAGAGGGTTATTTATTGTGAAATATATAAATACAATCGATCGATCGAGATGGCTGCGACGGGCATACTCACAATAAATAATATTATATGTATCTGCGATTAGTTCCATCAGTTTTCATCTCGAATATCAATAATAAGCCAATAAATACATACTTATAAAACAATTAGATTTATCGTGGCACATTTAAAGAGTGCTTGCGGCACACTGGTTGGGAACCATATTAAAACCAATATATTTTCTAAAAAAATTAATAAAAAATAAACTAAGGATTTTTTTTTTTTTGATAAATAACATTGGTATTTAATCCTTAAGTATCATTTTTTTTTTTATCATCATTTTACACTTTTTTTGAACTAGGCAAAACTTGTTTTTTCAGAACGATTGCATTTAGAACAACAAGGTGCAGTGAAGATGAAATGTTGGCGAAGAAATAAAACCCAAAAACAATCACCTGAACCTAAACAAATACCAAATAAAAAACGACCATCCAATGTTCTCTCTGAATCTTTGTCAATGTTAGATCTACCTACGAGTTCAACTTCAGATTCTATGCCAAGTTCAAGTACTTCGCCTGTATTGTCCGATGTGAACATGCATGCCACTCAAGACATAACGGGTACAGAGGGTTTAAAACTGTCATTAAAAAATCCTCGAGTAATTAAACATCGAAAAATACCTACGCAAACTACAGATAATGCTGTTGAACTTAAAATAGAAAATCCATCATTAATAGATCAAAATAGTACTGAAGCTTCCCAAAGGTTTGCTATGCCCGTATCTAATAACATTTCAACATCTGCAAGTAGTAATAGCTCAACTATTACTGCCTGTAATATTACTAGTAAAACATTTACTAATCAATTTACTGGCAACATCACTAGTCAATCATTTACCAACAACATGATAAACCAATCAATTGCTGGTAACAATATTAAATCAATGGCTAATAGCAATATACAATCAATTGCTGGTAACAATATTAAACCAATGGCTAATAGCAATATACAATCAATTGTTGGTAACAATATTCAATCAATTTCAAGTAGCAATATCCATTCCATTTCGAGTGGCAATATACAGTCTATTGCTAGTAGCAATGTCCATTCAGTTACTAGTAACAATAATCAATCAATTTCTGGTAATATCACTAGTCAAGCAATTTCTAGTAATATTAATACCAATCATTCAGGTGCTAATACCATCATTAGCCATTCGATGGCTAATACCAGTTTAAAAGTTGTGAATACACAAAATATTGCTAATTCTGGGCAGATGATAAAAATTACGCAAACTATGAACAACAGCAATCAAAACCTCATTAATAATAATAAAATGGTTGTCAATAGTATTTCTTCAAATGTATGTATTGCATATCATATTTTTGTGGATGGGTTAACATTAACGTTTTTTTTTTTTTTTTTAGAAACAAGTTTTATCATCTGGAGATCTAATTACAATTGGTTCCAGAAAGAAAACAACAAAACATGTTCAAATTTCTCAACCAGTCACAATTGGACCATCTTCTAGTAAATTTTATTAGCATTTAAAACACAATGGTTGTTAAATAATATGCTGTTATTTATTTTTTGTATTTTAGTACCTACAAATTTTCAACAAGATCATCATATTACTATTACCAAATCACCTCAAAACAAAGAACCTCAACGTCAGATATTATTATTAAAACAAAAGCGATCTGATCATTCGGTTGCAAACTCTGAACAAAATTCTTCTATTATTAGTCAAACTGATACTGTGAAAACACAAACTGTCCAACAGTTTCTTCAACTTCAGCAGCAGCAAAAACAACAGATGCAGTTAAAACTTTTGCAACATAAACAAATTCAGCAGCAAACTTTGCAGCAAAACAAACAACAAGTCATTATCAGAAAATCTGATGTAGATGATAAAACTGAAGCAGGGAATGGGGAACTTTCTCAATTTAAATATGTAATACAAAGTCCTACAGGTGTCCAATCAGAACCACAACAGTTAACACAACAACAATTCCAACACTTATTAATGATTAGGCCACAAAAGCAGACAGGGCAACAGACTCAAGTTGTTATGGTTAAACAACCAGGGAGTGATCAAAAACCCATTGCTCTCAAGGTATAATTTTATACCAATATTTTATTTTCACTTTTGGTGTCATATAGTTTATGAACAATTAGAATTTGAAATTTATCATATTATGATAGCTTTTAAATTCTAATTATTAAAGATTTTGGTTTTGTCACAGTTATCTCATTCCACCTTTGGTTTTATAACTCAATCTCTATGAAATCTTTAACTTTCTTCCCAATCTGATTTAGTTGAACCTTATTTATCTCCCTTTCATTTAGCGCTTCTTATCGGTATGCTTTACGAAAATCTCATGGACTGACCTAACCTTCACATCAGTTGTCTCAAAATATCACCCATATTTAATCTTCTGCTATCCCTTACAAACTAATATACTCTTTATATTATCTTCTTTTAATCATAATTTTTTATTTAACCATACAGGGGCTTGATTGAAATATTTTATGTATTAATTAATCTTTTCAATTAATATTATTTAATTCTTGTTTAGGTTAATTTGTTTAATCTATAAAAAAACCAAATATTTTTATTTATTTTTTTTAACAACCTTTAATGTGCTTCAATTGTTTTACTGTCAGTAAGAATAAATGGGGTTACAAATATTTGAATTTACCCTTTAGTAAAACGGAAGTATTGGAAATATGGTTTTTTGAACAAAATATTTTTGCAGTTTTAGTTTGTCATTTAAATTATATGAATTTATATAAACTACTAATTATCAATTATTTTCTAGCCGATTTTAACATCAATTCGCGGTGCTAAGATCCATCAAAATCCAGCTAAGACTACTAATGTGATGTTGCAAACAAAACAATCTGGTCAAAGTGTACAACATAGACTCACTAAACCTATTGTTGGTAAGATTGTATCTAGTCCAAGAGCACAATTACCTGTTGATTCCGTTATTGGAAATCGAAAATTATCTAGTGTTCAAGGTAAGTGATTTTAAATTTATTTAAATTTTTCACTATAACCTCATTCATTTTTTAGGTGCATCGTTACGAATTTCTGGTGTACAAACATCAAAGAGCGGTCAACCACATTATACAGTAGTGACCGTTGCTCAACCAAAACTTATGCCATCAAATCAATTAACTATTGGACAGGTAATTACTAAAATATTATTTTAAAATTGATCGCTTGTGATATAAGTATAAGGTGCATATTATTAAATATATATTTGGGTTTATGTTATCATAGCAAACGCTCACTCGATTGTCATCTATAAATGATCGTTTGAAGTCTGGTGATACCAATCAATCACAAACTTTGCGAGTGGTTCAGTCACAAATCAGTGGGAAACCTGTTTTGGTAAAAAATAAAGTAAATGAAAAATTGATTAATTACTTTTAATATGAAAATTTTAAGTAAAAAAAAAATTATTATTTTTCCAGGCACAAATGTCATCATCTCTCACAGGTATACCAACTTCATCGACCATAGTATCTGCAGCAGGAGTGAATTCTACACCTAACACTTACACTGTGGTGCAGCAAGGTTCTCAACAAATACTCGTTCCTGCTAATTCTTTGAAATCTATTCAAGGTCTAAAAGTTATACCACTGTCACATCACCATGTTAAAGGTTAATAATTTTGCATTTATTATTATTTTCTCCTGGCTCAAATTTTACTGAAAACTAAACAATTATTTTATTACAGGACGATCACAGATGTATGCTCGTTTAGTGAATCCTGACATTGTAAGGCCGATGTTCATTCATCAACAGTCTAATCAAGACACTAGCCAAGGACCGAGTGAATCAAATAATTAAACCTCTGTGGGATACCAGTTCCTTAATTATTATAATTATTTTTTTATTTATACATGTTATAGTCATTATCTATGAACTATGTAATGACTTTGAAAAATCATAGGTTTATTAATGACTTATAAGTCTACTTTGTATATGTAGTCTGATCCGTTACCTACTTTTTTTTTTTTTTGTTTTATATTTATTTGCTTCAATAAACTTTGTTTAAAGTATTCATTGTTGTTAAAATACTTATGTGATTTGGTATTTGAACTATATGTAAATGTAAAATACGAAAATCTTGGATCATTTTCACACTGGATATAGTTACAGCATTTATCTCGCGTAGTAAATGCGTGAAGCTTAGCAATTGATTGTTATGAGCCATACGTTATAAATAGTGTGGTACGGGGAGAAACTCATAACAATTTTATTCCATTGCTCTATCCAGTGTATATGATCTAAGACTGAAATATATACATTTATGTCTACTACAAGAATTGCATTGAAAAAAACAACAGTTTATGTTGCGAATGTGGGTGTACCATTTGTATACAATAATTTTAAGAAAAAAAATTTTTAATTTACTATATTATGTTTTATTTTTATAACAATCTAGATTTAAATAAATGTATATTAAGTTATAATTATAGGTGAACACTAGTAGTAATGTACCAACGTTAAATTTTACTAAACTAAAAATGTTAATATTTTTAAATTAAAGCGTTTTTTGTTTTACAATTATTTCAGTAACTGATTCTGAAATCTTTCATATTCGGTGTTTAAATAACATTTTTTTTATCAAATCCATACCCATATTAAACTCCTATACTCAAATCTAAAGTGACCATTGAACAACTAAATTGAAATATAAAGTTTTTGTGGTGAGAAAACATGGGAAATAACAATCGTGTTCTAAATTATTTAAAAACAATTATCCATGATAATTGAAAATGTTGATAAGAAGTTTGTGTTGAGGAAAAAGAATATCTTGTAGACAGTGACAATTTAAAGCTGAGGACCTCGTGATTTGAAGGACGCCAAATTCACAATAAATACACTATATTTACAAGATATAATTTTACATTTTTTTTTTCTTTTTTTTAAAAAATAAATATCAAGTAGAAAATATTAAAATTAGCTTTCATAAAAATAATGCAATTCTATGAATGAAAAGAAAAATTGTTGTTTTCGCCTGTGTATTGGTGTATAAGGTTTAAATAAATTATAAATGTTGAATGTAAAAATGGACTATATATAATTGAGATAAATTAGAATAATATGACTATTAATACTTATTTCTATTCATAATATGACAGTTTATTTTTAAATTATTAATTTATTAGTAATAAAGTTAGTAAGTTCATTAATAATTAACAATAATAATTGTGTTAAAAAAATACGTGTAACATAGTTTAGGAATTTAAAGGTTCTGGGTATATAAGAGGTCCTAGGACCTTACATATTCTAACAACAGCTATGCATGTAGAATTTAAATTAATGTCTATGGCTACTTAGTACTAACGATGGGAAATAAAATTATTACGATCTTATGGTAATGTATTTAATATTTACATAAATACACCAAATTATTTACTCATGACCATGGAAAAAAAATAATACGGGAAATAGGGGGGATTTCAGTCCGTTTGCCCTCGTCCTGCATATACCACTGTTGGTAAATATATTTTAGCAATTAGTTTGTTTTCAACACATTCGCGATTTCTTAAATTAATTTAAATTTGTCCAAAAATATAATTATTTGTATTTTGTACCTAAGTACAAGTCTTATTTTTATGATGAACAATATTGTCAATGGTTTTATATGACGTATTAATATTTTGAAAATGTGCTGACTTTGGAATAGCTAAATTTTAGATTGTAGCAAAAGTATGAGTTGCGTCCCCTTTAAATGATGCCACTGGGTTGCAGTGGTAGTGAAACTGATTTCAATGCACAGTCAGCACAGTTGCTGAAGTTTGAAAACAGTCATACGATAAGTAACATCGACTCATGTCCTCATAAAGAGCAAGGTAACTCTTAGATTTATATCTGAACATGTGAAACTAATTAATACCCCAAGAATAAGCCTTATAATAAAAAATGAATAAGAATAAGCTTAATAATATTAAAATAAATAATAAAACCTATTCTAAAATTTTATTAAGTAAAAATTAAATTTTCAGAAAAGAAAAATAACAATCGGACAATCTGGACACATGTCATTAATATGATAGTTTCATTTATATTAATAAAAATATCTTTTAAAATAAAATATAACCAACAAAAGTATTTATAGTAATTCACAAATTATAATTAAATTTTTAAATACTATTAAATTAAAATGCTAGAGTTTTATAATAAAAATAATTTTAACTTTTAAATTATACTTTAACATTTTAAAAAATTACATTTAACTATATTTTAAACAATATAAAAACATTAATATTACTTTAAGTAATATATTACATCAAATCTAACAATTTGATCGAAATACATTTTCCATATACATTATGTTAGAAGGAGCAGGAGTTAGGATTACTGGTGAATTTGGCTTAGAGTACTCAATATTTTGTTCATTAATCGGTTTTAATTTTCCCTGAAAAAATTCATACTGATAATATTTATTCATATATTTCTAAATTAAAAAGTTACTTGATGCTTAACTGAAAGTTTTTTAAATTCGTTTTTCTTAGTTAGATTTGAACCAGTATTTGAGACAGAGTTAATTGAATTTATATTTTTACATTCTTGATTTTCTTTTAAATGTTTGTTATATTTAAAAATTTCCTGTTAATCAAAACATTACTTTAAAAACTATTTGAAAACAAATTAATACTGGTTAGTTTTACAGGGTAATTAAATATATATAACATACAAATTTATTTATTAATTATTTTTTAAAAAATATATTTTCCATTTTAAACAAGCTCTCAATTGATTGAAAAGTTGAAAATCATATTTTAGATTAAAAATAATTAATTAAACACATATTTTAATTTATAGCATTTTTTGAATTATACAAAATATATATAAGTATTATTTAGATTTTGTTAATAATTCAGGAGATTGACAATACTTTATTTAATTCCTAATATTAATATAGAATCAAGAATTAAAATCAATTTTAATATTAAATAAATATATAATAGGTATGTATTTAACCATCTAGACAATAAATATTGATATACTAATGTGGTAAATATTACAAATAACGATAAGCTAATATCAAATATTGATATTGTTTTTAATATAATTAAAATATTAAAATGTATCTTAATTTAATAAAATGACAATTTTAGGTTGTTAATAAATCAATAATTTAATCTTAATTAATTATCAATTGAATTTAATTTAACTTTAACCAAATTTATACTATATTAGACATTAAGCATGATTTTTAAATGAAAAAAAATTTGTACAGAACTCACTTGTTGAGGTATAATATCAGCTGTTATTTTTTGTTTCTTTATTTTAGAATTGTCAATATATTTTAGAGGTGAAGAATTTCTTTTGGAATTTGAACTGTTAGACTTTAGGCTAATTTTTTTTGAAGTAGACCAAATACTAACATCCTGGTTGGGTATATCTTTGTCAATTATAATTACATCATCCTGTATGTGTTAAAAAAAAATTATGTTAAATTACATGAATAATCATAAACAAAGTTCAAAGTGATGCATTGTTAATCTCAATTAAATTATCATTGATTATTAGTCACTACTTCAGGTTCCCTGATACGTTGAACTCAAAATGATGAAAAGATAAATTTAAAAATAAATAAAAAAAATCTAAAAAAAATTACTTCACTATACAATGAACTTACATCCTCAATATTTTCTAAAGGTAAAGTGACTCGAGGAGTTTTTTTCTGGTCTGATCTTGAACATTGAGAACGTAATCTCATAACTTCATTATACAACAGTTTGGATTTTGATTTATATCCTATCTATATTGTAAAATAAAATACTTTATATATAATACATAAATTATATTATAATAATTTAAAAGCGTTATTATATTTTTATTCTTAAAATGTACATTTTTTTTGTTACTCAAATAATAATTGTTATAACTATTATTATGTGGTAAGAAAATATTAAAAAAGTTACATTCCAAAAATCATAGTTTCTGGCAAAATCCAATGATTAATAATATTTAAAAGTTTCTTTAGCTTGTTTTTCTACTAGGATTAAAAACAATTTAACAGAAACCTTTTCTACACCGCAAAAAACCCATTGATCACCTAATGACAGCAATACATTTTTTTTTTTACCAAATTTTGAATCATCAATTTTAATGTTCTTACAATAATAATTTAATGGAAGTTTAAGATTTTATAAATTGGCCCAATTGTAAATAAATGTTAAACTGGCTAAATTTTACAAACTGGTAAATTATATTGTTAAATACCACTTTTCCATGGAATGATGCTTAATCAACTATTGTAATATGTGCAAGTTTTAATTGTTCAATGCTCAATGATAAATTTTCAAAGTATGAACAATTATATGCTTTTAAAAATAGAAAAATAAAAATAATATTTTTCACTAATTTTTTTTTTGCATTATCATTTTTATAATAGTGAAATTTTAAGGATTCAAAAAAAAAAAAAAATTTAATTATACTATTTAAATATAAAATAAATACAAATTTTATAAATAATTAAATTGGGTTTAACTCGGAATTAAGAAAATCTTGTATTAATATTATTTTAATACTTACGTAATTTGAATTCAATTTTTCAATTTGCTTACAATAATCCTTGTTTCGATTTTCTAATTCTTTTTTATCTTTTTCTAATTCATTTTTTTCTAATAAAAATTTTTTTGCAGTGATATTTGAGTTCTCTTGAGATTTTGCTAACTTAGTTTTTAAATCCTGAAAAAACATTTACTATCATTCATGGGAATTTGGAATTCATGTTATAATATGAAAAAGTCATTTATAAATTATACTAAATTTATTTAAAAAAAAAAAAGATATATATTTACCTCAATTTCATGTTGTAAATCAGGTAACAATAAAAGTTTAGATTTTAAATCGTCTTGTAAATTGATAATGGTGTTATTAGACTCATTAACTTCTTGTTCTAATTCAATTATTTGATTTTGAAATTGGTTTTCTTTTTCTTTTTGTAATTTTAATGTTTCAGTCAAGTCTATTATCTTTTCTCCTTGCATATTCAATAACTAATGATAAAAATTTTAAATTTATGTGTATGAACTTCAGCAATATCTTTAAAACTGTATAAATTATTTAGCTCATAAATAATAAGCAAAATATATAACCTGCAATCACCCACTGTGTTTTGTATTTTGTAAATTGTATGCATTACACTATTTTAACCCAATTTGTATGCAATGCATCAATAAATTATGGCAGCAGAGGAGTAGTATTTTTACATACACAGCCTCCTCTGATGTTGATTAATTAAAAAAAAAAAATAATTGTTAAAGTTATATAGTACATAGTTTATAAAAATAGTCATTTTAAATTATAAAATCTTAAGTTTTTAAAAATATTTGAATAAGTACAAATATCAAATTTTCCTATTTTAGAAGAAAGTTAATTTTACTTCAAACATTTTTTAAACATACTAACTTCATCGTAATTGTTACACATTTCTTTAAATTGTTTTTCTTTTTCTTCTTGAATTTTATTTTGGAATAATTCATTTTTATTAATATCTTCCATTATATCATGGTTAATTTTTTCAAGATGTTCATTACGTTCTTTTAAGACTAAATTATCTTTTTTGAGTACATCATTTAATTCAACGGATACTTTTAGGTTTTCTAATAATTCAGTTTGTTCTTTAACTAAAATTGATTGCATACTTAACTGTTGCTTATTTTCATCCCTAAAATTTATAATTATATATCAATACAATACTAATAAATAAAAGCAGTTATCGCCTATAGTAAGTTATTTAATTATTACAGAGAAGTTTTCATTAAATCAATTTCATTCTTTAAAGTTTGATTTTCATTTAGTATTTCATCAAGTTTTATACTTATAGACATATTATCATCAGTAAGCAATTTATTTTGTTTTTCTTTATCATTTAGTTCTTTTTCAAACTGTTGACTGAAAATAAAAAAAATAATATTTGCGTATTTAAATGTTTAAACTATCTAAGTTTTACTTTAGTTTTAATGCAGTTTCTTTTTCTTCGTTTAATTTGATTATGGATTCATTACATTTATCTAATAAAGCATTATTCTAATAAAAATAAATAAATAATTTTAGTTAAATAATAATTATATAAGAACATTAAAAAATTTATTTTAAATAACCTTTGATTTTAAGTGTTCCATTTCTGTCATACATTTTTCTAAATCGGTTTTATAAACACTTATATCACGAGAATAGTTATTATTCAAGACTTCTAGTTCTTGTTTTATTCTTATTTTTTCTATATTCACTTAATATAATATAAAACAAGAATATAATTAAGTATAAACAAAATAGTTAATATGTTTATATATTATTTAATTACAACATACTAATATTATAAAGGTATAATATGAAAATGATCATTATTATTTTAAGTATGATTAATTATTGTATTTTAAGTTTTTGTATTTATATTTTCTATTATAGCCACTTTTATTGACACATATTGTAATATTTAATTAGAATAAGACACCAGAAGTAGTTAGAAACCTATATGTCACAATTCAATGTTGTACTAGCCATTTGTCACTGAGTATTTATCCATATTTGGCATTATATTAACACATAATGGAGTTTGATGTCAAGATTTTTTAAAATTCAATGAAAAAGATAATTAATTGAAGGGTTTATACACACTTAATTACTAAAACTTAAATTAAGATATCTACATTTCAAGAAATTATCAACATTGTATAAATTTTACAAACATACCAGATACTACTTTTATAAAATAAAAAAATAGTATATATTATTCGTTTGGAAAATTTTGTGCATATAGTTAAAAATATATACATATTGTATTAAACAAAAATACAGAATTACATATTTTATATTTTTAATACTACAGTTGTTGCCTACTTTGTTTTAATGAATCATCAATGCTGTCTGATATATTAAGAACTTTCTGTTGAAATGTATTAGTAGTTTGATTTACCAAAATCATCACATCATTTTGTCTAACTTTTGCATTATCAACAATATCTCCAAGTCTATTTAAACGTTCACAAATATTTGTAAACTTTGTATTTAAACTTATGCATGTATCACTGATATAATTTGTTCTAAAATAAAAATTCATTGTCAAAATGTTTATAATCTTAAGGAAAGTTCAACTGACAATTTTTTACTAACTTTAGTATAATTGTTAATTTAACAAATTAATAGTAATAATATTTTAAAACATATGACATTCATTTTATATGTATACATCATAAGTTAAAATATTGAAATAATTATAATTTACACAAAAATCTATTTTTACATAATAAATCAAATTGTTGTGACCATAAGTCTTTAACATAACATACAGGGAAAAATAGTTTTTTTATGTAAACATTGTTTAATATATTGAAAGTATATACTTATTTTATTACTTTTCCATAATACTTTGGTATTGGCGAGAAATAACATAGGAATCATTTTGATTGTTCATCATCTCCGTATGCATGGATTTAATAGTATGATCTCTTTCATTTAAAGCTTTTTCATATGCTGATAATTTTAAGACCATCATAGTATTTTTTTGTTCATTAAACATACGTTGTAAATCTAAATACTTCACAGGATCACTAGTACCTTGAATTGAGTCATTGTGTTTCAAAACCGAATGATTAATGTCAAAGTTCTACATAAAAAAAAAAAAAAACAATTTGGTAACTGAATAGAGAATAAAGGGTATAATTTAACCTTTAAACATCAAAAGTAGGGATTAGAAATGAAAATGTTTACTTACTTCAGAATCATGTAAATTAGTGTTGTTCAACGCAAGCGAATCACTAGTTTTACCAGATTCATCATTTATGTTTAACGGAGTAGTATGCTGTTCTTTGTTATTCATTTTGGGACGATCTTCGATTGTTTTTTTTTTTTTTAAAAAAAAAGAAAGCGAATAGAATTGAATTGAATTTATTCGTGTAGACGGATAAATTATAAAATGTCAACGGCAACACGACGAAATGCCGGGTAGGAGGGTTAAGAGTTAAAAGTTTCAACTATTAAGGAACAGATGTTTAAAGTGGAAAAATTAAGATGGCGGCGGTCGACCAAAACTCGGAGCCAAGCTTGTAACACAACTACAGTCAAGTAACTGTGTACATGGCTTGGGTCGAACTTGGACCAATAACATTATTAGTGCGCACCAAGGAACATACAATTTGGAACGGAGTCTCGATCAGCTTACTGGGTCACCGGTTGTTCCTCGACGAAAATTTTTCATTTCACACTTTAAGTGTTTAAAAATATGAAAATTATGATAGTTCAACTTACGAAAAATATCTTAAAACTTTTAAATAATATGATAGAAATAAACCAACAACAATAAATTCTTTATGAATAATATAACATCTAGGAAATTAAATAAATCAATTTTAAATTTAAATACATAATTAGATTTATGCACATTCTAATAATGTTTTGTATTAAATGATTGTTGGAATTTTTGATATGTCAAATTTAATATTTAATAATACTTATAATACTAATTTTAAATCAAAGTAGATATAGCCAAATAATCACTAAAAAATTGGTTTAGACCAATTACTTATTAACGGTTTAAAGGCAATTTTATTATTGGTAAATGGCGTTTTAAATATTGAAAAGCTTTTCTATTATTTTGTTTATAATTAAATAAATAAATTTTATATACATTTTATCCTATGATACAGAAACATATTTTTATACTTCTATTATTTTATATTACAAACTTAACAGAGTAACCAATCACATTACGTTTTAACAAATTCTTACTCTCCAATAGGTACTATAATTATTATTATATATATTTATATATATATATATTATAGACAGGTCCATATTTAAAAATTTGGCGCCCCCGGGCATATAATTTATGCCTCCTCCAAATAAATAATAATAATATAACACTTATTATTTGGTCCATAATCGAGATTCTTTAATATTAAAATATAACTTATAAATGAAAATCGTTTAATACTTTTTTTTAATTAACGAATTAAACAAATTATAACATAATAAAACATACAATTTCCATTTTTTTTTTAATTAACAATTTTAATATAGTAAAAATACAATTTTTTTAATTTAAAAATTACATTATAAAACATACTATTTTCTTTTTTTTATTGTTTTCTTTTTTTTTTTCATTTGGTACATCATTTTTAAAATTAATTTTGCTAAAATATTTTGTCGCCCCTGTGACTTGACACCCCCCCGGGCATGTGCCTACCTGGGCCCTCTTCCCTAAATACGGGCCTGGGTGTTAAATTATTGAATTAAAATAATATAAGACTACTTGAAGTTAATACAATATTTTTTATTTTATAACTGTGCTATAGACTTATACAAAAACTAATTTTGGTTCTCAAAACTGAAGTTTTAACGATAAATAATATTCAAAATATTTATGGATTGAATATAGTATTGTGGATGATGCTATTTTTTGTTTTTATTCTACCAGAAAAAGTGTACAAGATGTGTTTACATTAACTAGGTTTAAAAATTGGAAAAAAGTATGTTTAACAAACTCAAGGGCGTATTTGAGATGGGGGGGGGGCGAAACTAATTTTTCTTTAATACAAATTTAAAAATAATTTACAGTTCATTACAGGGGCGTACCCAAGGGGGTTTTCGGTCCCAAACTCCCATTGAATTTCTACATACTCAATGGTTTAATAGTAAATAGTGCATAGTGTATTTAAATTTCCCATTATCTTCAATATACAAAGTTTATAGATTATATAATATACCTACCTTTAATGTATAAACCATGTTTAATTTATACTGCTTTTTAATATTATTTATTATTGTTAATAATTATTATTATTATAATGTATTTTTTTATATAATTTTATTACCAAATAAAAATTGATTTTAATTATAGTACCTACCTATTATAGTAAGCCTTTGTGAAGAATATGTGTGATATATAAGACTATTGTGACTATTACTACAGTTATTAATAGTGATTTTATGGTATTGAATTAAACTATAATCAGTGCTCGAATTGATGGGGGGATGCGCAGGGGGACGGAGCTCCTTTACTATTTTTTTTTTTTTGCGTACCCCAACTATATTTTTTCACCGGAACGGGGAAACGTTTATACTAATTGATGTCCAAAATAATTTTTATGTGAATTTCAATTTACGTCAATTTGAAAACAAATTTTACGATTTATACTACCAAAACTATTTTTATAATTAAAGATTATATGGTGTTTATGATAAGGACAACGCCGTCATTTTTGGAAAAATATAAATAGCAATGTCTGTGGATTTGGTGTATTATACTTTATACATTGTACGGTTTGTTATTAATATTGGCGATCGGCGATATCGTCATTTCGGAAAAAAATAAATGCCTGCACAACGACCATAGACTAATCTTCTAAGGTCGTGGACCGCACCATAAAGTAAAAATAAATAAAAACAAAAACCAAATATATGATTATACCATTCGATTCATGAGACTGCCTGATCGTCTACAATTATGTTAATTATTATTTTATTTTTATTTTCTATTGTAACATGTAAGATGTTGGTATTGCTATTAAAATATATTATATTTGGAATTTAAATATTTGTTTAGCTGAAAATTGGTATTCAAAGTATATGTAAGGTTGGCGGAGGGTGGGGACGAAGCCCCCCACGGATATGTGTTAAATAATTGTGCACGTAGAACGCAGTTTTCAAATCGTTGGACTGAGTTCCTCTACTTAATTTTTCCCAATTTGAGCACTGACTATAATTATAATTAGAGAACAGATAAAATAAAAATATTGGACCCCTCCCTCCTGAGAAATTCCTGGGTGCGCTCCTGGTTCATTAACTACAGCTCATGCTCCTGTTTTTCTTCCGAGTGAATGAATAAAAATACAAGTACCAAATTGAATTAAATATTTATTTAATAAATATATTTAAAACCTACTGCATACAAAATAAGTATTGATAAAAACAACACAAATAGTTAGTCTAAATCCTGTATAAAAACAACAACAAATAATCATAGTCAGTGGCATAATTGTGGGAGGAAAGGAGGGAAGTTCCCCCTCTGACAATCTTTTGAGAGATAAAGGTATAATTTTGCCCCCCAGATAATCCAACAGTACAAATACACCTTTTATTAATTAACTCTTATGGATATTATTTAACAATATTGGTACCTAGTACATGCTACCTACAATTTATGTTTAACTAAACCATAAAATGAGTTAAAAGACTTATGTAAAATCAAACAATTATATATGGTGTATAAAATACATACAATAAAAATATGTTTCAACTGGTGAGGGGGAGGGATGTCAGGGTTTTGGTAATAATAAATATATTATATTGCTCCCCCTAGGTTTTTTTTCCAGTTACGCCACTGATCATAATAGTAATAATACCTATTATTTTTTAAACATTAAAAAAAAAATAAGACAGGTAACTTAACGTAATATATATCTAAGTAGAAAACACAAAAGATTGGTAAGTAGTCAAATAACAAATTCCAAATTTCCTTTTTTTCATTTTGGCAATTTGTTGATTGTTTCATCAATGGATACAATAATATTTTTATGCACATGAAGCAAAGCCAAACCTGTTAGTCTATGCTGACCTATTCTTGATCTTAGCCATATTTTCAATTTACAAATATATATTTTTGGCCAATATTTGCAAGTTAAAGAATATGGAATAAAGAATATTGTCAGTTATTATGATTATTATTTGAGTTAGGGGCTTCTAGCTCTATAAAATACAAAAATATGCATGCATGAATTTGTGTACAAAAAAATGACTAAATATCTATGCACAACAAAAAGTTCCAAATATTATGTTGTAAAAAAAAAATAGTCGAGTAAAATTATTAAGGACTTATATAGCTCTAATAAATACAAAAATATACAATATGCATAAATACACCAAAAAATTGACTTACTAGTAAATCTGTGGTAAAAAAGTATTACTTTTATTACTTTATATCATCTGTTAAATACCCCGGTTATGGTTGTAAATGTCTATAACCGTAGAAATATCCATGGAAGATAATACCACTATTCGTTCCACAACCAAAAATGTTATGATATAAGAAGATAAACAAAAATTGATACTCATGACCATATTGACATATTGTTGAATTTATTATCATATTATAAAGATAAATATTATAAATATTTTAAATATAAATGATTATTATAAATTACTAGTCTATCGTATTATAAAGATAGACTAGTAATTTATATTCCTAATTATTTATACATTACAATTTTTAAATAAATAAATGTATTATATTCAAAAAAAATACAACTCATGGGGGGCGAATGCCCCCTTTGTCCCCCTCAAATACGCCCTTGAACGAACTTAATGATAGGTAGTAGCATTGATTATAAATGCTATATTTCTAGTCAATGGTAGTTGGTACCTATACTTTTTATATTATAATTTGACATTTTCAAAATATTATATAATGTACTCAATTGACTATTTAGTTAATTGGATCAAGAGGGAAAAAAGGCAATAAGCAAAGTAAACTTGAAGCACATTCAACTTGTAAACAACATTTGACTTGCATGACTAAATGAGCACAACATATTAAAATTAAGTCATTGGGTATGTCTGAAACTTTGACTTCAGTACTTTCCACAAATATATACCCTAACACGTATAAGCTTATGCAAGTTGTACTTACTCTTCCTATAAGTTCGTCAATGTGTGAACGTAGTTTTTCTGCAATGAGAAAGATTAAAATATTGCTGAGGTCATCCATATTACAAAATAGATTTAACAATTTAGCTATAATTAGTATTGAAAATTATATTTGTAAAAAAATTGATCAAGAAGCCATACTAGATTTATTTGCAAAAATAAATAGATACATTATTTTAAAATAAATATTTTTTAGTTGCATTATAAAGAGTTTTGATTGTTAAAATTCAAGTATATGTAAGAGTATATCAGTATATGCATAGTATAGTATATTCGTATCTATCTAAAATAAATCACGCTTAGGTTTTGCATGATGTTTTTGGTAATATTATAGATTTAATTTTTCGGCTTTGATATGCAATAAAGTATTTTTAAATATCAGCCCCCTCTAAAATTATGGAGAACTTACGCCTATGCTAAAAACCTCGGGAGGTTTTCATACGTCGTGAGAACGGAGAATCGATTTGGCGACACAAATGTCTTGTTAATCTTTACTTTTGTGTTAGTATTAGGCGAAGAGGAGGACGACAGATTCTATTTTGTCGATTTCGATGTAGATGCTCGAGACATGACGGACGGACCCGGCATCGTCCTAATATATGATCATGATTATCTGATAAAAAAAAGCGAGCGCAACGTGACAAACGTGCGTATGCGACGGCGGACGCACAGCAACTAATGAGAGTAATTATATACAGTTGATTTAATTTATTTAAAATTTTTAAACTATTTTAAGTAAGTTATAAAATTATCATATTTATATCATTAAAAATGAAAAGGGGATCCCCGGCTCCCGGAGGAATTTTGATTTAGGTAAATGAAAAAAAAATCCAGTTCTGAAAAGAAACAAAAAAAAAATTGAATTATATTATTATTATTTGATTATTAAATGAGAGTTATTATGTAAAGTTGATTTAATTTATTAAAAATGTTTAAATTATTTTAAGTAAGTTACAAAATTATTATATTTATACCAATAAAAATTAAAAGTTAAAAATGAAAAAAAAAATATGAAAATGGTTATCTGACTCCCGAAACAATTCTGATTTAAAAGGCCGGCCGCACACCAAAAGAGCAAAACTGCTTAAAGCAGACTTGACAGCTTTATTATGACTAATCAAAAATAGAACTCATGTAATTCAGTGAAAACTCGCACACTGACGTCATAGTCAAAACAAAACATTTTTGCTCTTTAGTTAATTCTAGTCACTAGACTAATATTAAACTAATTAAAATTCTAGTCACTAGTATTTTATCAAAATAGAACATACTCTATTCCGTCAGTCATGATAAAATAATTTTTATCATTCATAACTAGTAGGATACCGTAGTCCTTGCAAAACGGTCGTACGTAACATATATAATTATTATATTATTATAATTTTTAATTTTTCTACACTAACTTTATTATGATCGCTGAAAATATAGACCTGGAAACACTTGTCCAACAAAGATCAACTACATAGGTGTGCGCAGATTCCTGTTTCCGGTGTGGCTTTTATTTTTTTTGATCACCCACCCCCTAATAAAACCCCACCTTAAAAAAAAAAAAAAAAAAAATAAGTAGAAATAAAATTTATTAGAAAAACTGATGCTCAATCTGATTATCAATGAACGTCAGTCCCGGAAATTTTCATTTTTTTGTAACTTAATAAAATTACTTATTATTATATTTTCCATTTTAAACAAGCTTTCAGTTGATTGGAAAGTTGAAAATCATATTTTAGATTTAAAATAATTAATTAAACACATGTTTTAATTTATAGCATTTTTTGAATTATACAAAATATATGTAAGTATTATTTAGATTTTGTTAATAATTTAGGAGATTGACAATACATTAATTGATTCCTAATATTAATATAGAATCAAGAAATAAAATCAATTTTAATATTATATAAATATATAATAGGTATGTATTTTTAACCATCTAGACAATAAATATTGATATACTAGTGTGGTAAATATTACAAATAACGATTAGCTAATATCAAATATTGATATTGTTTTTTATATAATTAAAATATTAAAATGTATCTTAATTTAATAAAATGACAATTTTAGGTTGTTAATAAATCAATAATTTAATCTTAATTAATTATCAACTGAATTTAATTTAACTTTAACCAAATTTATATTATATTAGACATTAAGCGTGATTTTTAAATGAAAATTGGTGACACACTTTATAAATGTATACATATAAAAATATATTAAACTAAGGGTCATACCAAAATATTAAGATAAATAATAATGAATAGAATAACTACTATTTTATTGAGGGTAGTTAAAATGATAGGAACGTAAAAGTGTAATAATATAAATTAGATACCAAGTAAATATTAATAACTAGCAATCATTTATTTATTAATCAATTTATTTAATATTTTAGTTATATCTTTTATCCGTATTATTTTTCTAAATAATTTACTATTGGTAGTTTTTTAATCAATTAACATGTTCGATGGAAAGTAATTATGTAAAGTAATTTATATAGAAATATTATTTTATGGATCCATGACCTTGAATTTTGTTTGTGATTTATTGAAAACAGATTTTAATACTTAAACAAAAAAATTCAAAGTGTCTTCTGAACTACTGTTTTTTTTTTTTTTATAGCCAATATTTTATTTATAACATTTTTAAAAAAATTGATTGTTACCTAGGTTATTTAAAAATATAAATTGTTTATGAAAATGTTATGTTAGTATTAACTTTGAAACTAGTAATTGGTTTAATATTTTTTATACTAATTTCAGTAATTATATTTTGACTCAATAATGTCGGGGTATAATAATTATGAAAATTGGCCGCAAGAATCAACTTCAAATACAGACGAAGAAGAATTGTCGTCTCCTGAAATTGAACAGGATGATAGTGACGACGATTCTGCAACTTCAACATCTAGCACGAGTACATCTGCATCCAGTAGTAGTGGTAGTAGTCAGTCAGGCTTTGATTCTGAAAGTACTAGTACTGCTGATGAAGACGAAACTATATCACTCAAAACTGAAACTGTAGTGGCTAATAAAACTGAGCTTAGTTTACCTGTTGGAATGTGCGAAGATGAAGAAGTTTTCAAACAACTTTTTTCTGTCAACTCTTGGGTATGCTTAAGTGACCAACAAAAGCAACATTTAAAGGTATAATTGTGTAACAGAAACTCACCTTTATACAAATAAAACTTATAAAAAATAAAATTAAGTGTAAAACATACTAAAATTTTTTTTTTTTTTTTTGTAGAATTTTCTTCCAACTTTTCCTGAAAATGATTTAATGGAAAAAGAAATCACTTTAAGAATGCTTTTTGGTGGTCAAAGTTTTCGATTTGGAGTTAATCCAATTGATGATTTTCATGACAAATTAAAAAATGGACATTATCGTCCTGATATTGTTAAAATGAAATCTTTGTTAAGACGTACTCTCAAAAAAGAATATAGGTATGGATTATTTAAATAAATATTTTTTAATTTCTGTTAATGTACTTAATAAGTGTTATTAATTGATGTTCCAGAAAAAATCAACGTATTCACAGTTTTAATACATTAAAAAAATTACTCTCTGGACGTACAAAGATTATTGATATTCTTAATGGGGTTTCAACTACATCCACGATAAATACTGGGGGTAGTAATAGTTATACTATGCATCAGCAAGTAAGAAGAAGATATTTTCGTGAGCTTTCTGATATTAAACATCGAGTAGGAGATGATTCTGATAATAGTTCAGATAGCAATTATCAAGGTTTGTATGTTTTTAGATGTTTGGTTTTAAAATTTTGTATTTTTTATTAAATGTTATATTTTTTCTTTTATTTAGAAGGACCACCTGCTCGTCTGAGTAAAAAACAACGGCGTAATTTAGCTGTTTTACAAAATTCTCTTTCACCGGAAGTAGAAACTATCACTTCTACTTTAGCAACATTTCTTGAAGGAATAGATTTGTCTAAAATTGCTTTGCCTATGAGTAATCCTTTTGATCCAACTGAAGATATGTATAGAGAAATGTTGTTATCTCATAAGAGAAAACAGAAGAAAATTGAACAAGTATATTTTTTAAAACAATTTAATATTTATGACAGGTATAATAGTTTTACTTTTTTTTTTTTTTTTTTTAAGGAAAAAGAACAAATAAGACTTGACCTAATGAAAGAACAGATAAAACCAGCTGTTTCATTGGGAAATGAGAAAAAGAGGTCAGCAACTAGCGATCGGTCTCGAGTGAAACGAACAAAGGTTATTAAACAATCAGCACAATCATCTTCATCTTCATCTTCACAATTAGATGTAAAACTTCCTGTGCAGTTGGATGGATTTGATAATATTACAGTAAAACAAGAACCAGTTGAATCAGAACCAATTAGTATTCCATTGATTAAAAAAGAGGTATATCATGAGCCATCTCCACCTATATCAACATCACCACCACCATCAATACCACCACCACCACCACCACCAATATCACCATCATTACCATCACCACCACCTTCAACACCTATACTTGATTTGATTCAAGAAGAATCAATTAAAACCAATTTAGATGCCATAAAATTAGAACCAAAATTAATTATTACTGATATTGTTAAGACGGAAGAAGAAATAGTACAACAGAGGCAAATTAAAGTTGAACCTATCAGTTTAACGGCTGATGAAATACGTAAGGCAGAAGAAGGTCAGGCTGCTGTAGCGATGTTGTTAGAGATAATGAGTGATGTGGAAGAGAAGTATAATAATTCGCCATAAATATTGTCATCACCTTCATCTACACCTCCACCATCTGAAAACAAGAAAACAATTTAGAATCCAAGTACAGTCCACCTACTTATCACAGTAGTTATAATATAAAATATTATATTAATAACTGATTAATTTATAATTTAGTACGTTATATTGTTTTCTGTTAAGAAATTATATCAAAAATTATATTTAATTATATTTGAAAAAATCATTATTTATTTCACACGATTTCTGTTAGCTGTTATTATTAATAATGTAATGTACCTGTTATAATAATAATACATAGTACATTATTATTAAATCATGTAACTGCTATTCTCCATTACTACACCGTTGTATTTTAAATTCTGAGTGAAATTTGGAATGTATTGGCTTAAATATGATGTGTTTTATTTTGTGTTTGTGTACACAATTTCAACCAA
Organism: Sipha flava; assembly: GCF_003268045.1. Lineage (NCBI taxonomy): Eukaryota > Metazoa > Arthropoda > Insecta > Hemiptera > Aphididae > Sipha > Sipha flava. The sequence continues at coordinate 911,329 of NW_020272972.1, read as the reverse complement.
AATGATAATCACAATTATTAAAGATTTTATATAGAAAATGTTGTCTAGTTGGTATGTTGAAGAGGTTGATTACATAATTTCTCAACAGTTTTTAATAATTGAGAAATACTGACCATAAGTTATAAAAAAGGCAACATTTATGTACGGTATATTTGACAAAATAAAATATAAGTACGTATATTATTTTTCTTCGTAACTCGAAAAATAATAATCGTAAATCGTTTTGGTTTAAAAAATTATCTTGAGAATTTAACAAACATTTTTTAAAATATATTTATCACTACTTAATGAAAAAAAAAAAATTGAAATTATTTTCAAAAACAATTTTATGAGCGTTTAAATATGAAATTTTGACAAAACGTTAAAAATCAAGAAAATTCACTTCATTTCTGTACTTGAAAATTCATAAAATATTAAATGTTTATACTTAAAATTTTATTATAAAAAACATAATTATACTGTTTTATATTGTAATACTATTGTAATATTATTGTTTACTATAATTATATTGTATTATATTATATTCAATTTTAGTTAAATGATTTGTAGTGAAATTTGTATAGGTTTAAATCTTAGAACATAGTTCTTACGAAAAGTTTATTAAATTCTGAAATATAATATTTATTTAATTTTAAATACACGAATATAATAAGAATGTATGTACAATTTAGGTCATGTAAGACTCCATGAGCGAGATACAAGTTATAGAGTTAGGGAATGGTATTGCTGCATTGATCTTTTAAATTTGAAATCAATCTACCGTTGTGTTCAAAAAAGTCACTTAATCGTGTCCACAGCCAAAATATACAAATCATGATAAAATCAATATATTCCTTGTTTCACCCGGAATATAAACAATAACAATTATAGATATTCATTTTTTTTTGTTAAATTTTGTATGAATTATATTTAAACTGATTCGGTACCTTAAATCTTCAAACTTAATTGCTAATTCTTAATTGCTTTACTAATAAAGTCTTGTATAGTTCAATTTTTTACGGGGGATAGATTGTATTTTTACTATAATATTTTAATTTTAAAACTTTCAAAATACATATATTCCTTTCCTCGTTCGAAATTTCAAATCTAATTGAAAAATGTATGAACTGTTGATTTGTTATTCTATAATATTTTATTAAGATTTTGATTTCTGGGAATTTTAGTTTTGTACGTTTAATATTTTTAATTATGAGTATTTTTATGAAGGTATATTTTTTACTTTGTTTGAATATACTTTGAAATTTAACTTAAATTATATTTTAATTCCGAGGGAATAATAATTGAATTATGATATCGTTGAAAATTCAATTACAGTTTTATTAAAATTATTTTTCTTTTAAAAAGTTACCGAAATAACGCTGTGCAGTGTCTTAAAATTGTCTTTGATAGTTTATATTAAATTTTATTATTTCTTAGAGAGTTATAAATATATTTATACATATTTATTTTTTTATTGATTTCATAGTTGTGTTTTTGAACCTACGCGACCGTTATAATCAGTGCTTGAATTGGCAAAAATTAATTAGAGGAGCTCAGTCCAACGATTTAAAAAGTGCGTTCCACGTGTGCAGTCATTTAACACAGTCCCGTGGAGGGCTTCGTCCCTCACTCCCCTCTAAAAAACTTTATATATATTTTTAATACTACTTTTTAGCTACACAAAAATTTAAATTTCAAATATTAATATCAATAATATTAATAACAATCTATACAATGAATAAAGTATGATATCATATATACCAAATTATAACTATATGTCTGATTATAATCAGACATTACTATTTATATTTTTCCTCAAATGACGATGCCGTTACTTATCATAACCACCATATAATCTTTTATTATCTACGAAAATATATTTTCTTATGAAGGTACTAAGCGTGATTAGAATTACCCCGTTTTAGTGCAAAAATATAGTTGGGATACGTAGAAAAATAAAAAAAATTTACAGGAGCTCCGTCTCTATGCGCCCTTTCCAATTCAAGCACTAGTTATAATATAAACTATAAATATTAACACATAAATATTTGCTTTCTCTTTGATACCTTAAAAGGTAACCTATGAATTCAAATTTTATTTGATTGCTATTACCAGGGCCGGATCTAGGGGGGGGGGGGGGGTGAACCGGGTCACTTGCCCCGGACTTTTTGGTCGGAGGTCGCCAAATTACAAAATAAGTTGTGTATATTTATTAATAGTTTTTATTCATTTTATAATAAAATTTTTGTACAAATTACAATTTCTATCTCCATTTGACTTTATGGTTATAACAATAAACTCAAAAATCCAATGGATATTATCTGTCTACTAAATATATTTTCTGCGATTCATTCTAGTATATTTTATTGCTAATAGGATATCTACAAGCTATAAATTACGATAATCAGACAACCATGATGTTAAAACCCGATTAACAATACTGATAAATTAATTTTTTTTCGACATGTAACAACTATCAAATTCAATTATTTCAATTGAAAATCAAATTGCCAAAAATTTAGATTAAGACGATATAATTAACGATTTTGTCGCCAGAAAAGCAAGAAAAATCAAAATTTAATGATAATTTGATTATTGTATAATGATTATTTTCATGTATTAGTTTGTAATAATTTGTATTTAAAGTTTTTTATTTAATACATATTTTTTCTAATCTAGCAAATAGATATATTTTTTTTTTATTCTCTTAAATTTTTTTCTTTAGAGTTTAATTGATACATAAGTATAATTGTAGGCACAACAAAGGGGGAGGGCGCTAATTTTATACTTTGCCCCGGGTAAAAAATATACTAGATCCGGCACTGGCTATTACCAACGTTTTATATATTGCTTTGACCCGTGTAAATGAAAATATATTAAGAGTAAAACAAACATCGTAGCACCTCGTCATTTCAACAGTGATTGAATTTCCTGCTAGCCAATTCACCAGAAGTTTTCATTATTAAAAGCTCACAGTCAATAATGACCAAGAAAGGTAACGTTTTTGTTACTTTTAGGGAGTATTTGGTTTTCTTCCTAAGAGAACCTCTTGAGACCTTAGATTCAAGTTGTTGAGATCAAAGTTAGTCATGCAAGTGCTTGATTTTGACGTTTTGTCTATCAATATAGTCATTTTATGCAAAATTAACACATTGTGGTTTTAATGCGAACCCTAAATATCTTCAAAGTTTGATTAAACTCTATTTAATATTCATAATACAATAGTGCGCTCTTTGATTATTGTTAAAAATATACTCCCTTTAATTATATAATATTTTTTAACTAACCATATACTTTTCTATAATTTAAACATAGTTTACTCATTCAGTTTTTTCGAATATTGATAGATGAGGAATAGAATGGTTTAGTACAAAAATTATATACACCTATATTATGTGTAAATAATAGTGATTTTAACTGTGGTTTAAATCAAAAATGACAAGGTGATAGATTAATTAAAATATAAAAATATTAATAATAATATACTTTGTATCATAACATTTTGAATTTTTTTCAATAACTTATCATTCATTTTAAATTTATAAAAGTCAAAAATATATTTAATTATTAATTTAAAATACATTTTTATGGAACAAAATAACATAATGTGTCATATAGGTTTCTCTGTCTATGACTTGTATATAAACTCAATTGTTTTTTAAGTATGTGCAAACATGTGTTTTTGGTCAGTATGTTTCATATTTTAATTATATGACTGTTGGGTTACATTTTTATAAACCACTACATTAAGTATTGGTACTTATTATTTTAACTATATTTACAATCGGTTTTTCATTCGGAATTTTTCACTTAAATTTTATAATTATTTTGTACTCAAATTATTTATTGTTAATTAAAGAAATCAGTAGAAATCTAAGAAATGTTTTTCAAATGGTAATAAATTTAAATTATTGATATTTCATTTATTACTAGAAATTATTTTTAGTCATACTCTCTTCTCTCAGGGTTATATTTAAAGCAGGGGCTGGAACCGTTTGAATTTCTCATTATCAGTTCCGGTACAGGTTCTCAGAAAATAAAATAACTGTTCCAATTTCGTTCCGGTTCTTTGTTAAAAAAAATATAGGTACCGGTCTCTGTTATCAGTAAAATATAATATTATTTCTTATCTAGTGAATATATTATAATATTATATATACATACTATAATCATGGGTGGATCCAGGTTGCTGGTGGCTAGCGCCCCTCGGAGACAATAATATTTAAAATGATGTATATTTAGTGTATACTGGGATAGACATTTCACAATAATACGTTTTTGTGATAAATATATTTGTAATAAAAACTTCAAAAGTATAATAATTTTAAATAGATACCTATCCGGAATGTACATTTTATATAATTAGTAAAAATATTATGAGAATGGATCCCTGAATGTTTATAAACAAAGTAGTGATAACTAATTTTATAAAACTAATATTATGCAAAATAAAACAATTTTATTACGGAACCTAAAAAAATCATTATAATTTAAAAATTCCGGTTCGGTTCCGATACTTAATTCATTAGTATAAAGGTTTTGATTTCGATTTTGGTTCTTAAAATTTAAATGGTTCCGATTCCGATTCCCGTACCTGATTAAAGAATAGCTATTCTATAATAATAGTGGCAACGAAATTTTATCTTGAAATGTTTTTCTATAATAATAGTTAAACATTATAAGATAAAGTTTTGTCGCATAGTAATTGTCTTCAGGTATATATTTATGACAAATTTAACACTTAATTGGATCCTAAACAAACATCAAATATGAGTTTGTATTTTATGTTTCTAGAATATTGGTAAGTCCATTTATATAACAATATTTTGTTAATATATTAATTTTCAGAATAAAATTACTATATATCTTCAAAGTTTACAATGGAATTTAATTTTTGAGTTGGGCATTATTTGAATAAAACATTATTCTTTATTTATTTATTTTTCATTCGATTATTTTTTATTTTTTTTTTTATTATTTATGCATTATTCTAAACAGTTGATTCATTATTATATAAATACTCATAATTCGGTTATTCGTTATTCAATAATTGTATATAATTATATTTGACTTGAATGTATCTTACATAATTTAAGGTTTTAACTTATTGAAATCAATGATTTCGTATTTATAACATATTACGTGGTATCAAATATTATTATAAATAAATTACGATATAACTTAAGAATGTTATATCTCAGTATGCTTGTATTCAGCCAGTACTCGGTTTATATTTATTTTAAAGCGCTATGATCTATTCAACATCGACAGTTCATTATATTTTTTTAATATTTATATAAATACATAACATTAATTGTAAAGTTATGGATGATTTAAGTTATTGAATATACTTAATAAAAATTAAAAGGAATTATTAAATTATTATTACTGTCGTAGTCGATATGTTAATTTTTATTGTTATTTGCATTTTGTTGTACGAAAATTCAATATTATTCATTTATTATTCTGAGTAAATTGTTCAGAATAATTAGTTTATTTAAAAATTAAACTATATACCTACCTAAAGTTATTATTTTTTTTTATTCAAACTAATACTCTTAAAATTTAATATTATAATTTATTTTTATAAAATAAACAGTTATCCATGATTTTATTTTATACCCATTATTTTGATTTGTTTTTGCCCAACTCTGATTTCACTTAAGTATTTATAGTTTAAGAAGACAATCTAATACATTTACATATTTTAGAATTTGAATAAAACAAGAAAGCTATTGGTCTGACCATAGTGAAGTAGGTTTTATTTTTTGTGTTTGTCTACACAATTTTGTCCCGAAGGATTCGATAATTGATCCGATAATTATAATGTTAGAAGTATTCAGATAGTAAATATTGTCTTATAGGCATTAAGAGCAAAGGTCATTTTATAAATTGAAGTTGCATGACAATTTTTTTTTTAATAATATTGATTTTTAATTGATTTAAAATTTTTAAATATAATTAGAAATAATAAGTATATTTTATTATTTGATTGATTAATAATTACGTTTTATTTTGAATGCCACTGCTCACTATGTTATTAGATATAATAATATACAGCTCATACATATAAAAAAATAATTTTTAATACTGAAACAATAAACTAATCTTTTGTAATACATTTCTAAAATATGATGAGTAATTATTTTATCTGATGTTCGATGATAATATAGAAATACTGTTTTATAACATCCTACACAAGTAATAAAAACAAAATTTAAAGCTTTCAGTTAGTTAACTTCATGTTAGTATTTAAAATAGGTAGGTATCATTGTTCATGATTATTTTTGAGTCTTAGACTACGAATAGCAAAAATATTGATAATAGTTTGGAATCTAAATAGTTTAATAGTAAAATTTACTCTGAAAGTTTAAATAATAATTATATTGTTTTAAAAGGGTTATTGAACTCGTGTAGAAAGGAAAATTAATTTAACAGCTCTTTTCTAAACATTAATTTGGTAAAAAGTAATTCGTTAAAAAAACTTTTTCAGTATAATAAAAAATATAATTTTTCATCAGAATTCTATTCAAGTATGTACTATCAGTATTTAATATTTTAAAAATATTTCATTTGCCAATTTTAAAATAACAGAAAAATACTTACTCGCTTTTTTAATGTAAATTTATTAAAGACTGTATTTTTTCCATAAAATAAAATGAATTTAAAATCATATTTGTGAATAATATAATTGTTTACGTTATAAGTTGTTTAGTATTTTTTTTAATAGATTGTCAAGGATCTCAATAACAGTGCATTTTTAAGGATGTTATTTATTTTGAAATTATTCTAATACCTATAAATATTAAACATATATTATACGGCGGATTGAAAAACAAGGCTAAAGAACATTTGTCTGGAGCCTAATAGTGTAAGGTTCCAAACTTCTAAAGTTTTTCATTGAAAATTTTTTTTTTATAACTTTCGGACATCTTATTGAGTCACATATAATTTGTCAGTAATTTTTATAGGAAAAACATTTTTAATTTAAATCAATGAACATGTAAAATAAACTGTGTTATAATGTTCAAAGACGGATAACATAAATTATTTTAGGATTTACATGAATCAGATAAATAATTACTGTATATCTAATAAGTGTACGTAGTTTTAAACTCATTAAATTATATTTTTTATAATTGTGTCTAATCGCTAAAGTAGTAATTATAAAAGTTTGAACAATAATAAAACTTTTAAAATGCTGATGTTATAAAACAACTAATTACATACATTTATTTTATGCAATTATATTCAAAAACATAATTTAAAATAGAGGGGTTTCATTAATTAGTAGTTATAACAATTAGAATAAAAAAAATGAATTAAAAAGATATATTTAGTTTATTTTGTATAGTACATTGTGATTTATCTATATTCAATTTCAATAATATCTGTTGTTTATAATTTAAAATTTCACCGTGGCTATTATTAAATACATAATTCTTCATTTTAAATACTTACTTTACCTTGTTCCTATTTTTTTTTTTAAACTATGTTACTTAAGGTCAGACTACAATATTCGGAATACTGTATTCAGAATACTTTTTAAGTATTTCGAATACTTTTTAAATACTTTTTTTGAAAGTATTCAATAAAGTATTTTGAATACTTATAACGAGTATTCTGAATACTGTATTTCGAATACTTTCAAATCATCTCTTGTAAATGATTTTATTACTTCTCCGTCGTATCTTGTATAAGCTAATATCAGGTAATCATTATTGTTGTAAACCATAAACTATTAGTTATGTAATATAAAAATACAATAAAATAAAATATATTTAGTCTACGATTTCAAATATTTCTGTTGAGTGGACATCTATTATTTTTATAGTATAAAAACTAGAAGTGTTTTAAAAGTATTCGGAATACAATTTGTATAAAGTATTTGAATACATATTCGGAATACTATTGTTTGTAAATATTCAAATATTTATTCTAAATACTTTTAAAAAGTATTTTACCCAAGTCTGCTTAAGGTGATATTATAAATTACAACACCTATATTGAGTTATGGAAAAATAAAATAATAAATTGGTATAGTTTTTTTTCAACATTACTTATGAACTAAACTTATTGATTTTTTTGTATAAATGATTTATTTCAGCTTAGTTAAGTTTATTTTACTCAAAGGTTATTTGAATATTTCAAAAAATGAGATCCTTTTTAATATTTTATTGATTAATAACAGGAATATCCATATTTATGCATTTAGAGTATGTTTACTATGTCATGTCAAAAGTATTATTTTCCCCTGTCTCTTATTCATGTAAAAATATGTATGGAATATTTTCAAGCCACAAATATACATTACTACACACTATGACAGTATTGCTGCTTTTGGAAAAATGAAAAAATGGTGGTGATATAATATGAGCTTTAAATTGAATATAGATTCTTGCACAATTGTAGTCATGCAAGTTTGAGTGTAGGATAATAGTCGGGGATTTGTTGGGAGATGTGTTTTTCATGCACAATATTTCTGAGGCCAAATGGCAAAAAGTTGTAAGCTGTCGCACTAAACATCTGCGACTTATCATCCAAAATGGTTATTCCAAACATTTTATCACAAATTGTGATATAGGAAAAGCAGCGTTCACTATAATTGTTTTATTTTTAGGTACAAGTTATGATATAATTTTAATTTGATATAAATTGATGATAATAAATTGATAATAAACACAGTATTATTAACTTGGTTATACAAAGCGTATTTTCTTTAAAGTCATGTAATTTGTTTAAAATTAAAAGTTTCACCTTGAAATTCTTAGATTCTGCTTGAAACGTAAAATGTATCGGTTTTACCATAATGTGTGTATATTTATTTATACGATTTAGATCAGAACGATTACTCCAAAAATCATAATCATAACATATATTCGAAATGTTATCTAGTTATTACTTTGAAAGAAATCATTTTATGAATCTCCAAACAGTTTTCCTGATAATTAAGAAAAACTGATGAAAATGCATAAAGAAACAACAATATTTATGGCTTAACAATATTTAACAAAATCAAATTTTAGTTTTTATCGTTATTCAAAAAATAGTAACCGTAGATACTTAATTCTAACTGAATGTTTTTATCACTATTTGATTTGAATAGCACGATTTTCAAAAGACTTTTATGAACTTTGTATTAAATTTTCAAGGCTTTTTGCCTAGCAAAATTATTTTATCAACATTATAAAAAAAAAATTAAGAAAATTTGAAAATTTGAATTATCTATGAATAGCTCATAAAAATATTTTCAAAATTATACCATTTTTAGAAAATGTTGATGTGATAATTTAGTGCAAATTTCTGGTCACTACGATTATTATTTTTTGAATTATAATTAAAACTAAAATTCGGTTTTGTTAAATAATGATATGGCATACATTTGATGGTATTTTTGTAATTTTTGTCATTTATTCACAATTCTTAAGGGAACTATGTTTGGAAGTTATGAAATAAACTCTCTCAAAGTACTAAATAGATGACATTTTTATTAGAAATTATTAAAGATTGTGACGATCAAAGCAATCGTTTTATTCGAAGTCATGTACACAGACGCAATAAAAAAACACACATACCCATCATTATTAAACCAATACGTTGCTCGTACACGAATTTTTCATATTAAGCGAATCATACATATACGAATGAACTCGCGTTATAGTACAAATACCCTAATTAAATTTACACAATCAATTACACACACATACATAAATATATATTTATACACACACCAAATAGTATTTTGCATATAATTAATATATGTGTATGTGCATAGAGGTTATTTTCAATTGTTACTATATTACTATTATTTGAAATAATTTTCGTTTGGCAGTTTCAGGTTAGGTTACAATTAAAATTGTCCATAGCCAAAAGTATATTTCTGTTCTGAACTACCATCGTTCCTAACCTAACCATAGGCGAAAATATGTTTAATCGATCAACGCGTTTTTTTTTGATAAGTGTACTCAAATGGAAGGCTAAGCTTATTTACGTTTTTAAAAAACTTGGAGTTTTTATTCTTGCCAATTACTCAATTCTTTAGTTTTTTTGAGCCAGTAGCATTTTAGCACAATACAACAGTCAATTTCTCTCTACTCTGCGCTTCCATGCGACTTCACTCCTTTAAAATCTAACGAACAGTCGGGTAATAAATTATAAAAAACATCGGTCCCATCGATATTGAATGTTCGTCATATTCCTCACTTGAACGAAATCTCGAAGCCATTTGTTTACGTTTCCATCTGCAACATTATTTGCAACAAAGTCAACTTATAATTATCGATAGAGCAATGGATTTAAACGAGAGCGACTAGCATCAAGCCAAATCTCACGCTTACATATTTACATACAAAGAGAATAAAAGTGATAAGAAAAGACATTGATAAATATATACTTATATGAGTAATGAAACAAAAATAGAAAATTATATTTTTCTTTTCATGTTAATCAACATAACGGCGATATGTTTTCTAATAATTGTTCGTATTTTGTATTAACCGCAGAATTTGTGTAAACCGAAATCAGATTTTTTATATTAATATTTTCTAAATATTAATTAAGGTTTACAATGTTAATTAATATAAATTACACTGATTCTCTCTCGAAATAGTTTTAGAAAGAAATTATTTATCATTATACAAGTATTATTAAGGTACATTATTCCGTTTGATTATTTTTTAAAAATTGTGTGTTTATGATTTGATAAATATTATCGTTATATAATTTGGTTATTTGGTATACATTAAAATATTGCAATGATAATGTCAAGAAAATTATTTATGTAGTATGTTTATATTATGTATAAATTGGGCATATAGTAAAAAACAAAAACAAAATCAAAGAATGTAATGATGGTTTTTATCCGAGGTAATAAAAGTGCTCGATATTAATTAATTTAAATTATAAACGGGGAAAATATCTAACACTTTTTTTTTTTTGAGCTATTAGTAAACTATTAAGCTCGTCAATTAAACACAAATAAAATATATATAATACATTTAAATAAATAATTATAAATTTTTAAATACGAAAGACATCTTCATAGATGAAAGAGATAATAAGGGTAAAAATATCTAACATAAAAATCTTAATTTAATTAATATAATATAAGAGATAAAAATATTGTTTACAATATTATATTGGAAGAAATGAAATCAGATTGACCTTAAGGTATATTTCGATTAAATTTTTCACTAATTGTATGTTGAATTATTATTTTAGAACAATTATATTTCTTTTAAAAGAAATTTTTACTGTAAGTTTTCACTTACGTCTTTTAATAAGAGTATTAAAATGATGATCTTAATAATTTTTTGGATGATGTAAAAATACAATTACATAACAATCGATAAATGAGACAGTTCAAAACTATTTGATTTATAGTTTCAAAATAAGTAAGTTGTGTTAGGTTGAGAGTTTCAACCATATATTAATTTTATCTTTCCAGATTTAGCTAGTAAACAAATAAAAAATAAAAAAGTTTTGTATTTGATGTTCATTTATTTGGTGGTCTGTTTGTTTGATAAAGTACTCATATATTTTCATTATATATCATTCATTTTTACAATCAAACTTATAATTTTTGTTAGGGTGAGTCATACAAAAATAATAATATTTATGTTGATCTCAATATTCCACGTACTTTTAAACCACTGTGTGATGTGAAAAAAAAAATTATACATAAAATGAATGAAGTTATGTGTAATTATTTTGAATTATGTTTGTATAGTATAATATAACAATATTTATAAAATTTTATTTTTATCTTCAGATGCTACTTTAAATCTGTAAATCCTTTTCAACTTTTTTTTTTTTTTTATTGTTAGTTTTAATTAAAAACTTTTAGCGAAGTATATTGAAATCTATTTATAATTCAGTGTAATTTTTTAGTTGTAGTGTTATATCATGTTACTGGCTTGTATTTTGTTCCCGAACGATTATACAGTCTTAAAGTTTTGACAGCAGGTAAAAGATGAAAAATATAAAATTGAAGGTAAGTTATGGCTCGAAAAATGTTAAATTTTTATAGTAATATCTGTTTTATAAATTAGGTATTAATAATAATAGTTTTTACGTGCTATATTATTTGTTTTCCAAATATTTGTAGTACTCACTAATAAGTCACCGGATAATTAATAGCGACATATTTAAAAATTCTAATCTTATGTTTATTTAGTCATATACGTATTATACTCCAGAAATATTACCACTACTTTATCCTTACTTATCCAACTTATGTTATACTATTTATTTTTAATGCAGTACATTTCCAAATAATTTTTTTTTATTTACGAATGTCATGGTTAAAATTTGATCCTAAATTTTGCCAGTGACTATTTGATAGTAATGTGAAAAAGAGGTACTCGTACATAGTAATTATGAAACATTTTATAATGATGTTAAAGTAACTAGCTGGTATCAAAATTCTTTTGATTCGTAACTGCATCTTTAAAAGCTTATTGAAATGTACGAAATCATGTTCACAGAAATGTTAAAATGCAAATTACGAATAAATGTACAATTTAAATCCAATATTTGAAAATTTTGACTTTTGATTGAAACAAAAATATTTTTAAAATGCATATCATAGGTTGGAAATAGGGTAAAATATCTGGAATAACATAAACAACTTATTATACAATGTTTGATTGGTAAATAAAGACTTTATAGTTAAGATGAAGAATCAGAGGTTATCTAATGATAATGAATAAAACTATTGTAAAAATCAATCAGATAGCAACAAGCTATTCTCTAGAATTTGTGGAGCTTATTCGATGTTAGAGTTAAGGCATATCTACTAATCTAGTACACAATATATATTGAAGTACTACCAAAGAATAATTTATATTCATTTTTAGGAGTACTATTATCAAGTATTAAAAAAATAAAATCGTCTAAGCTATCGTATTTGTTTGACTTATATATTATTTATTTAGGATAGATTATCGTATTATCGTATTATCATTTTTGAAATAATTTAATTTCAAAAGAGCAGAAAATGTGGGTTTTTGTGAAAAAAATTTCATAATATATAAAAATATAAAATATAATACATGAATTAAACATGATCGTGTTGATGTAAAATATATTAAGTAACATACAAAACACATGTTACCTGACATAATAAGTAACTATAATCTTACGCATACAATTCCATAAATGTGTATTTACCTGTATTTCATATCCCTATTCATCTAGTCATAAATATTGATTTCCGGTTATAGTTCTTATTCTATTTCATAAGAAACGCCTAATACTACTTATCAACGACCATGTTATTTGGACAGGAAATTTTTTTATATATTTAGAGAATACAAAGTCTTTTTTGGGGTACATATTATTTAACTACTTATACAATATAACCTTTTTAGTTTTTAGTTTTATGTATACACTCTAAAATAAATCAATGCAATTTGTTTTAAAATAATCTCCAAAATTGTATCGACAGATATTTTTCGTATAGTGTTAAATTGGTCCAGTATTAAGAAAACTATTGTTATTTACAACTAACTTAAACTGATAAATGAATATTATTATAAATTTTATAAGTTATCCTAAAATTATTTTGGTCTATATAAAATGCTTTTGTAAATCATTAGTTGAAAAATTTAAACAATGGAATAATGGTAATTTTTATTTTTGATAAAGTGGAATTTTATTTACATATTAATAAATACAGACTAGGTGAATACCAAAAGCAATTGGAATGAAGTGATAAATTTATATTCTTGGAGGACGAACAAATAATTAAAATCACCACAAAAATGACATAAAATTCAATATCTATTTAAAAAAAATATTTATAAAAGAAGATTATTAATTTATTATGCATTTTATTTTGTATTCAACATACCTAGTCAAAAGAGTTAAATATTGAGTGCTAAGGAATCGGATTATACTTTTTATGATTTTATTTTATTTTTATTAAAATATAATTTCAATTAAATTCAAACAAAAGAGACTATTTCAGTCACTATTTAAGTTCAATGATTACTGTGTTTAAAATATGTAAATTTATCATGACAAGTCAAAATTTTATCGAAATATTGTGTGTAACGTGACGAATTTGAATTAAGAGTTCAAACATAACTGATACAATGTAAGCTTAATCACTTAATCCGTATATTATTTTTTATAATAGTTGATTATTGAACCATTAACACTCAAAATAATATCTTTATTTTATTTAATATCTCTTATCATCATTTAATTCTTATTTATTTATAAATTTATTATCTTATGTATATTGTATATACGTAAAAATAATGAAATATTTTGTTTTAAAAAATAAAAATTTTGGTTGCAAGTGTCTGATAAAAAATTCATCACATTGAGTAATAAAGTGTATACAATAACATATTAATATTCAAAATCGTATATTTGTATTAAAATTAATTTAACAATCAGAAATTATATTTTTCCTTAATTTCAACAACACAATATACGCATTTGCTTGGTGGGCTTTCTTTACCTTTTTTTTTTTGACTTTTTTCTTAACTCGTATCAATAATATAAATAAAAATTTTGTTTTACTCGTATAATGTAAACGAATCAGATATAAACTATTTGGTAAATAAATATATGGAAATAATTTATCTATAAACAAAATAAAAAAAGTACCTCCAACGAAAATAGCATACATATTATTTAATTTTAGTGCTCGAAAAATGTTGGTAGTAAAAAAAACAATTCATTCTTTTACCTTTGGTGGTCCATTTTTGTTGTATAAATATTAACTAGTGTAGAAATAAAATATACACGAGTTAAAAAATATTATCGTACAAAGTTTAAAAACTTCTTAAAATGTTAAACTCTGGTTAGGCTTGGTCGTATTTTAATTCTTTATCAAATATTTATTTAGTAATTCAAGTATTTTTTTCTTCTAAGGAATCTTTAATTCATGCAATAATCTTTAGTTGAACTTAATCGACAATATTCCTTATTTTTGAGTTTTAATGATTTACCAAATTTATTAACAGTAATTTAAACTCTCCAAAGATCGTTCATGTTATCAAATTTATGAATCGTGGTATCGTGAACATTCCAAATATAAGGTGAAAAATGAGCGGTATTTTATTATGTTATCAGAAATTGTTTGCATTTTATTGTTAGTTAATATAAATAGTTTTCATTCTATAGTTAAAATAAGAATAATTTCCAAGTTGGTCTGTATTGTAATAATAAATAATCTATGTTTGGAAGTTTAAAATATATAGAATAAAACATAAATAGGTCAAATATAAGAACGTATAATACTCGTATAAAGTGCATTCGTTTAAAAATAAATCAATAATTGTTGCCATTTATTTTTTAATAAATACGTTTCAAATCTCTCCGGTCTTTTAAAATAATACATAGACACTGGCTATGCAAAAAATAAAAAATAAAAAAAAAATTGTATTGTAATTTGAAACATTAACTTAAAAAAATAACATTGTTAATGATATTCTTAACTATGTCAATATTTTATGGTTATAATTTAAATATGTACATTTAAGTGGTTGAGTTCGTGTTTTATACGAGTATGCATTACATAAATGCAAACAAAAAAATATATGTTAACTTGTCATATATGAACTACTTATAGAGTAACGAACAAATCGTCCTAATAAATCGTCTGTCAAGGTTATGCTTAGAGCATACAAGGTTTTTTAAGGATGTTATTGTTACTATGTAACATTTTTCATTTTTTTGATAATAGTATAATATATTTCAAGAGATTTTACAATGATATTTTTTTCTACTATAATATTATGTTATAATTGATTAATATGTATCCAAACTTTAAATAAACTTTGTTAATTTAAAAAATTATAAAATTTATTCAAAAAGAAAAAAATTTGCCAATGAAATAACGAAAGCTAATATATAGATAGGTAATAATATTGTTTTAAGATTAATATTTTATTTTTAGCTAGTTTCAGACTACAATCAAAATGTTTGATTTTGTAATTAATTAATTATATATTTTTCTGCTTATCTATACGATTTTGATCTGAAGGATTGCTCAAATTATCTAAAAGGAGACTGATTTCTATTTGCAAATATAGTCTTGTTAATACATTTGCGAATTTGACTATTAGATTGCTCAATAATTTTCCAAAAAAAACTTGAAAAAAAATTCAAATAATACGAAAAATTATGTATGAAATACCGGTTTCGATATTATCGAATTAATTATTTTGTTAACAAATAATCGTAGAGATTTAAGCGATTTACGATTTTTACTGATTGTTAATATTACCGTTATTTGGAAATGTGATGATTTTCTAGAAAATAAATTTTGTAATGCTTTGATATGATAATTGAAATTTTCATGTTTTCATAGTTTTCTTTTTTATAATATATATAAAATAATTTTGATTAGACAAAAACTTGGAAAATGTAATGTGCGAGTATATCACCAATTTTTTATAATACAATTTGTGTACGACTATAGTTAAAACCTTCTATTTTATATTTTTATTTTTGTAATTTTTAGGAGACATTTATCTACACTTCCGTGTACTTTTAACTTCATTATTATTTATTTTTTTAACTGTAGAAAAAATGCAAATATAAGTTTAATTTTAAATTACCGAAGTTATTAGGTTAAGAATCAAAAACTTTAAACACAATCAATTTTAAAAAAATATAAAAAATTTTCATATTTACCCCTATGATGGATTCTCTAAAAAATATGGATGATTTTCACAGTAAATAATAAAACAATGTTCTTCCTTGAGTTTATGGTTTCAGAAAAAAAGTAAAAGTTCAATTTATTGTAAATGAGTTATAGAAAAAGTTTAGATTGATTATTAAATGATAGTTTAATTTTTTTTGTAAACTTTTTATTTAAATATAAGTTAAGTTAATATAATTTAAGGCTTAAGTTTAAAGTATACAAACTTTTTATTTAAATTGTATATTTTAAACTTAAGCCAAAAATCTCATAACTCGTATTGCAAGATATTATATATCGGCTCTATATGATTAAAATTGAAAAAAAGTTTAATGAATTTGTTTTAATCGTTTAATTTAAGTTAGCAATTAAGTGGTTTTGTACTTAAAACCACATCAATTTATCCTACCGAACTGATATTTACCCTAGAATTAATTTAGATTAGTAAACATGGAGTACCTTTCTTTATATCTTCCTATATAAATGAATAATTAATAAATACATAGGAAACAGATGAAATACATTTCATAATATTTATTATATTTTTTTGCTTGTTTATGAAAATATACATCTAAGTATATTTAAATATATTATACAAGTATTATTTGTTATACATCTAATATTTTTCATGTAGACAAGCTCAAATGAACTAAATTTATCGATTTTTCATTTATAAGTTTCATTATTTGTGAGTGTTAAATGATGAATGATCTCTCATTTAATTATCTACTTATATATATATATATAGTATGAATTTTTTGCTATACATCAGTCATTGATCATAGTGTCTCGGACTAAGTGTCATAGTTTACTAAAAAATTGTTTTCGGAAAATAACGAGGAAACTCTTTTTTTTTTTACGTTTACATAAGTTAAGTTAATAAATTGCTTGACTTGACAAAAACTATTGTGTATAATTTGTATTACATATTTATATATATCATTAGTTTAAAATATGATAAATAAATATTTACTTAAAATAATTACTTCTGATATTATTCGATATTTAAGAGAAGATTATAAAGTATTAATAGTATACTCTATTACCCTTGAACCGATCAAAATCTAAATCCATGTTGTTATGAGTGCATGAATATTATTTAACATCGTCTAAGTGTGGTCATTAGTTATTTATTAGAAAATATAATTAAAAGTAAAACTAAAAGTTTAAATTTTTAACCTAAGAATCTGTACATCTTTGAGATTATAATTTACAAAGAGTATTTTAAAATAAATCAACTTTGGAATTTTGGAAATTTATTTTGAACAGAAGTGAATGTACTTTTGATTAATTGCCATAATTTATGACTTTATGAAATTACTGGAGGATTAAACAAAACTCGGGATTATCTGTTTATTCATATAATCATATATCATGAATTCAAGCTTCGAATATCCTATGCTAAACATTTTGTTGACTTATTTCACTTATTATTGATATAAGTTTTGCAATATTTCATAAACAGTTATAACCCAAACTTTATTTCAGATTTCTTAGACTAAAAATTATTCAAATTTTATAAAATGTTTTTCATTCAAGTTAATATTCCAATGGATTTGAAATTTCCATTAATTATTTATTGAATATATTTTTATTGAATTCAATTTACCGGAAACGTTTATTTAATAATCTTTTAATGTTGGTATATTTCTATTTATTTCTATTCATTCAAATTGTTTATATAGGTGTAATATTCTTTTCAATATACAGAAACTAATCATATGTTTAGTAAAAAATTTGAAAAGAAAATTATAAAAACAAGAAGATTATTGAATATTCAATATTGAAAAACATAATCTTTTCGTACTCTTACAAAATTTTTTGATAAAAGAAACCAAACAAATCTACCCACTTTAAATTACAGTCTCATTATTTACTTAATAAGCCATTTGAGTTTTAAATAAGTGTAAGTAAATTATTATTCTCAAATTTAAAATGCTTTTTGGTTTGAAGAACACAGGTTCTAATTATTTTCAAAAAATTGGTTCTGTATTAATTATTAAAATTATAATTTGAATGATTGGTATTTTAATAAATCAAAATTTAATACTCCGTACAAAAAGTCTAAGATAACAATTTGAAGAAAAAAATAATAAATGATATTTAAATAAATATTTTTGAGCAATTCAACTACACACAATATGTATAACTTATTATAATTTAAATTAATACTTTGGTGTTTTTCAAAAAACAATATTATAAATAACATTAACATATATAGGTTATATATAACATATATATATATAAACATAAACTATTAAATAAATGAGACAAAAAATACAATACTTAATATTTGAATGATACATTTAAAAAAATTAAATAATACATCAAGATCGATTGAAAATTATATTTATAATAAGAAAAAACAACTTATTTAAGTTTTCCAATCGTTAACTGAATTAAATTATACTTTTATAACATTTACAATAAAACCAACAACAAAATAATTTTTTATGTAGAATAAATTGAAATAAATTTCTCACGTTAGTAGAGTAATTTGATTATAATATATTTTCACGAAACGTAAATAGTGTAATTCAAAAAAAAAAAAAAATAATAATCACCAACTAAAATTAAATTTTAATGTAAACTATTACAGTGGCATAGCCATGATTATCCTTTGGGAGGACTGATCATTTTTCAAACACAGGTAGTTGAACTATAGGGTCATAAGTTAAGCATACTGATATTGTGGTTTTATTTTAAATTTTGATTCGTGCACGGCTATATAAATTAGAATTTATAACGTATTTAATTATATCAAACTATAACTTCCATTTATTTAAAAAATATACAGTGTTCATGGATAACGGTAACACGAAATATTTCATATGCATTACTATGTAATGTGTAAAACACGAAATATTTCATATGCATTACTATGTAATCAATTTGAGTTTTTCTTGCAGTATAAATGACTTGAAATTACATTAATATTTGAAAAATTTCATTTTTAAATAATTTTTTTCGCGCATGCACAACAAAAACTAACTTTTTTAAATGGTTCTTTTTTTTAGTTCAAATTTGAATTTCTTTATTTTTTTAAACAACTTTGACTTATAAAGTTTGGTCTTTGGAAATTTGATTGAGAATAAGTAAAAGTATTGATTAATGAAATTTATTTCGTCATATTTTTCAACAGTCTACCTACGGTTTTACAATATTCCGATGAATGCTTTGATATATTTTTTTTTAACAAAATACTTACATTATTTTCACTGAGTTTATTACTCAAATTTCTTGAACAGTAAGATTTTAATTGATTAATTAAATAAATGTACACTTTTTTAATTAATTTTAAAAAAAAAATTCGATTTATATTTAACCTTCAAGAATTAAATTACCAAATAAGTTTTAGGTGTACTAGGTAATAGAAGAGAAAATACTTTCAGCCACACACAACGAAGTAATGCAACGATGTGATGAAATGGGTTTCGAACAACAATCATCATTTTGAGCAACTTATCCGATGAATTGTCAAACTTAACTAAAAATAATTGGTAAAGCAATTAATTGTTATATAAAATCGAAATTTTGTTTTAAAATTAGTTGAAGTGTTGTACATTGTTTAATTAATATATTCAAATTTTACCGTTCAAGAAATTGGAATTGAAAACTCAGCGAAAATAATATAAATATTGGGTTAATTTTTAAAAAAATGTTACATAGAAGAACTTGAAACATTATAAAACCATAAGTAGACTGCTGTGATCAAGCCTAGAGTATAAAAGACGCAATAAATGCAGTAATTAAAGAGGAACCGGAAGGGAAAAGACCTCTAGGCAGACTACGTCTCTGATGGAAAGACTGTAAAAAGAGAAGTTAAAGCAGTATATCCAGGAGCAAACTGGAGAAAAGTAACTGAAGACAGAATAAGATGGAGGGAAATTCGTTATACGGGATGGTCTTAATGGTCGAAAAAACAAAAAAAAAAAAAAATAAAAAAAATAGAATGTTGAAAAATATAATGAAATAAATTTCATAGATCAAAAATTTAACTAATTTTTAATTGGTAAATTTTCAATGTAAGAACAAACTTTACAAGTCAAAGTTCTTAAAAAAATAAAGGAAATTAAATTTGAATTAAAAAATTAGGGTTAAAATTCAAAAACATAATTTTTTTGTCACCCATTAGCCGAAAAATTATTTTAAAATTTAAAATTTTTAAAAAAAAAAAAATTTATTTTATGTTCTATATGCACTAAAAAATACCGGAATTCAGTATTTGGTAATACGTTTGAAATATTTTGTCTTACCATTATTCTTGAATACACTGTATGTATTTATTTATATATCAGGAGTGGCTAACATTAAAATGTTTGCTTGTCACAATCAGTACTTTAAAAATTTAAAAGTAATTAAGATAACTACTAACAACTAATAAACATACCAAATTACGGATTTAATAGTTCTATATTACTTGGTTTTGCTTTGATTATGAATTAGTTAACAAATTCCAATACGTTTTGTCTTTTCATTTATTTGTTATTGAAAAGTGATGTTGTAAACACCTTTATTTTTATAAAAGTATTTATAACATTTTATGATTGTTTAATTACAATTTCAAATACTAAAAGAGCGGTAAAACGTATATATGTGTAAGAAAAATGAGAATTTAGATTAGAATGGAAAGAGCTGTATTTTTCTATTAAAAAAAAAAACTGAGTTGTCGCGGTACGCCTGACAATAGTGAAACATCGAAACTATTTCGTATAGAAAATATACACGAGAAAGGATGATTTATTAAAGAAAATTAATATAGCAAAATCAAAAAATATGGCATAAATGAAAACAAAATATTTAGATTTTTTTCAAAAAAATATTCTTTATTGATATAATATAATTTATTCATAACTGAAATTTTGTTATTATAAAAGTGTTGTTTATTTATCTATGTTCTATACAATAAAATAGTAAATTTCAGTTCTTTTTAATAAGACGTGTACTGAAAATTGGAATCCTCTGATATCTATTATAAAATTAACGATTTTATATTAACTTTTAAACATTTTATAAATAAAGAAATATAGTTTGTCAATGTTTTATAAAATTAAACAAAAACCTTATCCATGAGTTTTAAATTATAATTTTTTTTGTTTAAACTTAGAATTTATTTTTACCATTTGTAAGTAATATTTAAGTACGTTTTTAAATATTTATGAACTATGAATTTTAAACTTCGAGTCATACACTGTTAAATTTATATAATATTCTATCACCTAAAATATTGGTGGATAATGCATATACAGCTGTAAAATAATTTAAGTTTTATCTAAATTTAAGTACCTAAAATAAAATTGAACGCGGAAAAAATAGGAATATTATTACAATAATTATATTACATTATATATTGTTATGAAACATGTTTTTTAGACTATGATGTACATATATATATATATATACTGTGTACCTATATCAAAAATACTTATAATTAATTGATAAATATTGTAAAACATGATTATAACTCCCACAGTTAATAATATAATTACATTATATATATAATATATGGGAACCAAATATTCTTTTTTTTTTAAATATTGTTTAAAAAAAATATTATATTAGTTACCTTTGATAGCCAAAAAGTTCCATTGTAGATACATTAGTCGTTAATTAATTATATTTGTAATTACAACGAGAAATATTCTTAACAAGAAAATAAGAAATTTTATGAATTAACAAAAATATATAAATATGTATACATGTGTTAGATATTGACACTACTGCTTAGGTCAAGATATAATCATTTCGGCATGCAAATAAATTAATTCATTGATTTTACGTTTGTAAATATGTTTAGATGATTGCATACAAGTTCAAAGCGTGCACTTGTCATCCAGTGAAAAACGTTTAAACGATATAACAGTGTAGTATGAATGTTGAGGTGAGTTAAATATAAATTGTGATAGGAAGTCTAGTGTCGATCTATAGTGGGCCAGTATTGGCCCACATCACTAAAGTAACTACGTCACTCTTATTCTGGCGCACATCCTTAAAATTGAGTATTCAAATTATTTTAAAATATTATTATAATATTATGCAATTTTTTTTTCATCTTTAATATCGACTGATAAAACGCAAAATGAATTAAGCAAAATGTTGTACACAATGAGACAACCTACAGTTAAAGCATTCGATAAACAAGCACTGTTGTTCTTCAGTCCATTTAATAATCTGACATTATATTTATAAATGTCTGTTCAAGTGAAATTTACGAACATAAATGTTATACTATAAAAGTAGGAACTAAGCACTTTTTTAAGGTATATGCGACACTAATATAAACGATGATCGCCAAGGGAAAATATACATTTTGTTTTTCACTGATTTTTTCATAAATGAAATTTATAAATATGATAGTTAATAAAGTTATTGTAATAGTTAATTTAAAATATAAATATTAGTATATGTACAATTAAATATTAGTATTCATACAAAAACAACACTTTATAATAAATCAAAACTTAACTAAATATTTAATCAAATCATACTAATGGTGATTATTTCATTCTTAATAATATTATATTGTATTAATTTTAAAGCATCTTTTTGATAAATAAACACCTTTGGGCGCATATTCCTAAAATTCAATAATTTAGGTCGTCAATTCAATATAAAGTTTGGATATATTTCCCTATATATTGGCAGGTTAAATTTCTTTGAATTTTAGCACATAGCATATTTTTTAGGATAATATAATTCTTAACGTATAATAGTTACCCAGAAGTACTACGAAGTAATTAGGTCAGCTGTCTCTCCCCTCCCGAAAATATGTTTTTTTACAATTTTAGTATGTTTGATAGTTTTTTTATTTATTTATTTATATAATCATTTTTATTTTTTTGTCGCAAAACGTTATCCAATTTTTTGTACGTCATTTGATATATTTTTATTAACTTGTTATATTTCCCAATGATCTTGTATTAAATTCAAATTTACATAGTTTCTTAATTTTTTTGAAAGATTTGGTACGTTTTTTATTAAAGCTTTATATGTATATATATAATGGTAGATATTTTAAAAAGATGAATATCAGAATTGGGAATATCAACAGTTTGTAATGTTGTAAATTCTAGTGTACAACCAAAACTAATCGAATATATGAAGTTAAATATCAATTAAATTTGATAAAAAATACACTTTGCAGCCACAACCAAAAAATTAATATGTAACTACCAAATAAAGCATCATGTAACATTTTCAATTTTTAAAAATTTTCAAAATTGATTTTATCAAAATAATTTTTTCTATAATAATACTATAGTTAATAAACTGGATAAAAAACTTTTCAAAAACAAATTAATTAAACTTTGCGCCAAATTAAATTTTATAACATAACAGGTAAACTTTCAATAAATATTTTGATGTAACTGGACGTTAGCGAACATTATATTTTAAGTATTTTACTTATTTCATTCATAGTTCTATATACAAGTAAGGTACAAATATTGTAATAATTTTAAGCTACTTTGAGTAATTATATATTCATTAGAAATTATTAAGTAAAAAATAGCTTAAATAGAAATGACGCTTTATTATTAATGTTTAATCGTGTGAACGTTTATATTATAACTCAATATTCTTCATCATTTTATCAATGAACCATGCATGGTATTTTTTAATTTGATGTTCCAGCTTCGGGTCTTCCTGTACCTTGTTTTTAATAATAAATGTGGCTTTGCCTCAGAGGTCTTAACAAGGAAAAAAGTAATAGCTGGCAACTGCAGACATTTACGATATTTTTTCACATTTTCCGTTCTCCACTCATCTTTCTATTATCAATGTTAGGTAATCTTATCTTGCTGACAAGTCAAGCAATTTATTAACTTAACTTAAGTAAATGTAAAAGTACTGCTGTTTACTAATCTGTTAACTAATGAGTTTGTTTATTAACTACGAAGACATTTGCATTTGTTTTTGTTTTCAACACAATTTTAAAATAGAGCAAGGTTGATTACCCCGTGGCTTATATACGTAGTGAAGTATATTAATTATAAATCATAATTAACTTAAATTTTATAAATTTCCATTGTGTTGGATGATTAACGAGGTGATTCATAATATGCAGTAAAAAAGATTCAAAAAGCTCTATACCATGGATCCGTTGGTAATTCGTTATGATTCCGAAGAACCGTTTTGGTATTATTAATTCCGCTGTATTATTACGAATCGTTGTTTATACGAAGAAAACGAATTTGTTGAGCGGTTGGAATCGCAACCGTTCAGCATTTCAACGCGAGGTGCGTTGTGCAGCAGGAGCTAGACCAGGGATGGCCAACCCGCGGCCCGTGAGATTTATCAAACATTTACAAAAAAAAAAAAATGTATTTTGTCCAAATAAAATATTCTGGAATGCCCGCACAACGCGGAACACGTATTATTAACAACGTAATCGCAACAAACCGATTCATCGAAAAAAATCTTTGTTCTCAAGTACTGTCGGTGAACCATGTTACGCATGTAATAATAAAAACGCTGAATTACATTGAGATAATTATCAAATCGATCGCATTAATTAATACACCAAAACCTATTTCATAATAATAAATAATAATAATTAATCCTGTTTAAAAAGTTTACTACAAATTTTTTTTGTATTGGGGAAAAATACTAATATAATTTTACGTGTGGCCCGCAAGATCATTTGGGTTGGCCACCCCCGAGCCAGACGATTTCATTTCGCGGTACATCGATCGCATTCGCACGGACGTGCTACCGCGAAGATATCCTGTAGCCCCGCGTCGTGCACGGGCTGAAAACGAAATAAATCACCAATCGTTTGTCGAGCTTCGTGCGATATCGAATTCGCAGCCGGTTGAACTATTAATCGAGTCACGTGATAAGCGTCGAGGAACGCGTGTCACGTCGGTTGTCTCCTTCCAACAACGTCCGTGTCACGCTACACACGCGCGTGCACGTAAATCTATTATTTACAACCCCGTCCGTCCCGCGGAACGTCTTCGCGCCGCCCGTCCCTTACCCGTGGCCGAGGAAATGACGACGACGGGATCGCTCGGACGGTAGACACCGGCGGCGCGCGGCGGGTGGACGCGACGACGGTTCGGCTTCGGGTTACCAATTAACTAATTTTCGCTACGCGGACGCGGAATTTCGAAATTTTTCACCGGCATTCTGTTACACCCCCGAGCCCCGTCCGCACGGACGACGACGGGCAGAGGGCGAGGGAGTGTTATTGATCATCGTCTACCGTCGTTCGACGTCGCGGCACGTCCGGCGGGGTAGGTGCAGCACCGCGACGAGCAGTGCTTGGGGGGGGGGGG
>NW_020272972.1:884778-885312 GCF_003268045.1 Sipha flava | reverse complement strand
GGGGGACGACGACTCGAACAGGTGTCCCGTTTCGGCTGCGCGCGGGCACCACTGCCGAGATGCTGGTGCACGCGAGCGCGTGCGCGCCAGAAGTGCGTGCGCACCACGTGCGTACGGAGCGCTCGCGCGACCGGGCCGTGGTCGCGGGCGGCCGCGTGCGCGCGCGGCTCGGCGAGAGGCACCGGCGCCGAGCGAGACGGCCGCGCGCCGTTGCTCTCGCCGCCGCCCTACGCCAGCGGTTCCCAAAGTGCGCTCCGCCGAGCCCTTAGGGTCCCGTTCGTTTCGCCGCGGACGGTATTGGTACCCGCGACGATTATCGATCGTCGTTCGGGACGACGGTGTGTTCATACGACTCGGATGCGACACTATTCGATCCCGGCCCCCCCGTCGATTGAACGCGAACGCGAACGCGGTGTTGGAACGTGCGTCGTCCCGTTTCGAGTTTCCTCGGACAAGCGTGGTCGCCCCGTAAGACCTCGCGTTGAACACTTCTCGGGGCCGCACGACGAGAAGCGATGCGCGGCTTGGGGGGGG
>NW_020272972.1:793527-879778 GCF_003268045.1 Sipha flava | reverse complement strand
CTCGGGATCAGCCGCGGCAGCACTACCTCTCCCGCCCGCCGCCGACCGTCACTCGCCGTACCCCGTGCACCACCGTGTGCACCACCGCCGTTCGCCGCGCGACGACCGCGTCATCGCGCGGCCCCTGTTGCCGCCACCGCTACCGAAGCAACAGCTTGCGCGCACACACGTAACAACACCGTCCCCGCCCCGCGGCACCGCTTCGCCGCGACCACCTCTCTCTCACTGCGATCTTTCGCGACGCGCGTCCCGCTTTACCTTTTTCACCGGTCTCCCGTAATTTTTTTCCGCTCCGCACATGGCCGTGTCCCATCAGTCTTCCCCCTACCCTCCTCGGATCCACGTTGTGTATTATTTCATTCCGTTCCCGCCGTTACCCCACGCAGCCCTACACCTCGCCGTCACGTGACAACGGTCAAGTTTCAATCACAGCTCCGTATCGAACGAAGTTGTTCGGGGTCCATCACGACGCGCTACAACGCCTTTAACAACCTTTCAACCCGGTCGGTGCGGCACACTTGTACCGGTCGGGCGGTTCTTTTAAACATTTCTTTACCGCCGCGAAACTCGCCTGCTGTTCGTTTCGTAGGTGTTGGGACGTTCCGCAACACTTCACACGACAACGGATCGCAATCTTATTCCAAGTTATTAGAGACGACGGTTTCTCGAAATCACCACTACACGAGTGTTCATCAACGCAGATCAATGCGTGCAAACCGTACCACCGGTTGTTTTCGAGTTATTACCTGTTACGAATTTCGAAACTTAGTTATTGGTAAGACGTGTACGTTCGACGTAAGACCATGCCAGCAGGAGAGTTGAAACTAAAACTGCAAAACCTTAATCAATGGCTCATTTCGTTTGATTCGAAATACAATTCATTTTTCAACAGTGGACGAATTATTTTACACTGACATGTGTTAATACTTATTTTTTGAAAATCGTGTTTAACATTATAAATTATTGTTTTTTAAATTTATGCTAAGAGGAGCATTTGTCGGAATTTTAATTGTTTCGCTGTAAGAGATGAAACTTGATTGTCACTTTGTATAATCTATATTTTGCTGTGTAAGTTTTACATAATGTGTTCTGAGTGTGCAATGGTTTCACAGACTCGCCTAATCTGCATTCCTTTTAAGGAAAACAGGGATGCGGTCCATACGCGTAGTTGATTTATTAATGTGCTGTTGTTTCATCATTGTTAAAAATAATACTGAATTGTTTTTTGTTGAATTTTTTTTTTGTCTTATGGATTAGTTTTAATCGAAATGATGTTCTATAGTATACGAACTCGTGATGATTATTTATTGTTAGTAAGGAGAATAATTGCATATTTTGTTACTCAAAACATGAGACAGTCAAAGCTACTAAGTTTACATGTTAAGAACAAGAAACAAATAAGTTTTCTGCGATGAATGTATGTTATACATGGTAGCATTATTATTGAGATGCTTCTGTTTATATGCAAATGAATCGTAAATAATTATGTTAAAGCTTGATGAAAATTATTATATAAGGAAGTAAACTGAAATATTATTAACATTAATTAAAATAAACGAATAGTTTATAAATTATAGTAAATTTTATTTATTTTTTGTTAAAATCAATTTCGATTCATTAACATATGTTTAGATAAAAGTATCCATTGAATTCGATAAATTTGTTTTAGGTACATATTCAATTACAAAGGAAATTCTTTAAAAAAAAACGGTTTATTCAAAATGTTAAATTACATTTGAAATGAATAAAAAAACTTTCTTTTCAACAAATGGAGATGCAATTGTATTTCTACACAATCGATATTCAGTTTAAACATGTTTAATACATCATGATCTTTAGAATGTGTTTCGAATAGTATATATCGCATAAGAATTTATTTTATTAAAAGATAAGTTACATTATAATAAAATTGTTTTATTTATTTTATGTATACTCAGAATATTAACATACTGAAATACATTTATTCATAAATCATTATCATAAAATATATCATGGTCAAATTGTTATGTTTAATGATTACCTTTTGATTATGGACCTCACTGTTGTTTGAAAGGGGAAACTAATTTTCCAATCTACACCCGATGTAACATTATGCTGACTAGGATAATTTTTATTATTATTCAAAAATTTAATTAAAATCAGCAATATATTCATGTGCTCAACCTATTGTTTCCACCCTTTAACGAAAATAAATGTATTTCTAAACGTTTAACAGTTTATGCTTCAATGGTATTTAATCAACACTATTCAGTTTGCTTTAAACTAAAAAGTAATTAATTTTATGTTACCAAAAAAATAAAAGTTCTAATATTTCTGACCAATATAGTAAGACCGTATTTTTACTGAAAAAGAAGAATGATGTAATTAATTTAAGATTCATTAGATTCTTTACAAATAAATATTTTTTCATTTATGTCTAGTAGACAATAGTATAAATACAATTTATTATATATTTATTTATATATTTTTGAATATTGCTTAGATTTATCATCGTTCTTTTTATTTCTATAATAGTTATAGGTATGTAGCATACACGTGTACTTGTTTGTACATGTATATAAATTAATTAAGTTAGCTTAGATGAAATTTTAATATAGTTCATCAACTATAAGACACCAGAACAATAAAATAAGTATGTTTTAACTGAATTAAAATAAGCTACTACGAGCACTTGAGTTGAAGTCATTGTACTAAAAAATTATTTTGTGATGAGTTATATTTACATAATTATTAAAATTATAGTATATTATTTGATATACCATTTAAATTAAATTTGGAAATTCTTTTTCTATTTATATTTTTTAAAAATGGAATGCAACAAATGAAATTTATGGTTTTTTAAGTTTCAATTATAAATGTTATGTAAAATATGATAAAATAACAATTTTTACGACATGTTGTTTGTAAGTTAATTTGAGGCGACTAACTTAAGATTATTTTAGATGAATTATGTAAATAATATTATGATAATATTAATTTATCTATGAAATAAATGGATATTTAATTTTAATTATCAAAGTGAATTATAAAATAGACATATATCTAATTATATTATTACTTTTATTGTTAAATTATTGACTTTTTAAATTAATATAAAACAATAATTTTACAATATTAATTACAAATGTGATTTAAATATCTATTTAAATATCAAAATTTAAATACTTAATTTATTCTAAATTATATCCATTTGATAATAATTTTTCTATTTAGAAATATTATTAATTATTTATATTTCCTGACAAAAATATCGTTGTTAAACTTATGAATAATATAATTTGGATATTATGTGACCAATTTACTTATTATTATATTCATATGTTTTTTAAGCCTTTGGTTAATATATATAACTTATTATTATTCTTATTATTATATTCTTTATACCACAAAACGTATAATCTTTCAGCAATAATTAATTTTACAGTAAAATATGTTTTTTTTTTTTTTTACTTTAATTACTCGGAAAAAACGAAATAATTATTTATATTTAATATACTATAATATACTACAATCGTTATTTACTGAATTAATACCACTTAATACATACAGTTTATATACTCTATGTGATATTGTGATGCTGGTGAATTAGGGACAGCTACTGAGATTTTAATTAAAATTCAAAAGTTTAATAATAACTTGTGTATGCTTCGAATGATACAGACTGCACCAACGGGCGGTTTATGGTAATGTTATTGTAATGCGATAAAACTGTTAATGTAATTGTTTTCAATATTAAAATGAAAAAAAAAACAAAAACTTTTGTATCTCACAATTTAATCTTTTTGGAGTTTTAATAATGATGGGATAATAGCTCAGGTTATGATGCCTTTCTAGATGCAGTTTGTTTTTAATACCGAGTATTCAATAATGTTTTGACGATACAAGTTCAATGACTAATATTCGAAAGCCATTATTTATTTCCGTCTTAAAAATGATAATGATGTTTTTCAAATCAAAATTAAGTTATTGATAATTCTTTTTTGAATACGTCAATTATATTTCTTAGTTATTAAACTTTGGTAATTGTATAAAAAATAAGATATTGTACTTTTCTGATGTTAATTATGATTATTATGGAAATTATTATTTATTTTATTGCAGATTTTATAATAAGGATACTGTTTTCTTCTTCTTCTATCTTCTTTTTCTTTCTCCCATCATAATCGTATTATTTACTCTATGGTGTACATGCATTTGTAGTTTTGATTTAAGAGTTTATGTGGAGTGTGTATCGTTAAATCGAGTGCGATTGAACATAAATTAGAATAATTAAAATTACAATGATATTATAGAAATCATAAATAATAATAATTATAATTATATAATATATATACATTCATCAATAACAAGATGATTTGCAATTTTTTAATACAAGTTATATAATATAAAAATTTTAAGTACAGTAATCTTATGAAAATATACAGTTTACAAATTTTAAAATGTATATTATTTTTATAATCTTGCTAATCTTAGATATTAAATATTATTAGAAAAATACAAATTATAAGTACAGAATTTCTTTTTATTTTATTTTTTATAATAGTTTACTTATATATATTTTTAAAATCTAAAAAAAGTTTTCATGGATTTTTCAATAATATTTTAGAGTTAAATTGTAAAAACCACAAAAACCAATGTTACTGACTTTCGGATGTGCATAAAAATACAGAGAACTACATAGGAGTATAAACATAAGAGTATTACTTTAAAGGCTAGCGTAGATATTTATATTATGTTAAAAAAATCACCCTGTCATCAGATGATTAGTCTGGGAAGGGTTTGTTTTCCTGAGGCAATCGGATTATCTTTGGCTTGTTCTCGTTAGCATCAAATAGGAAACTGCTTATTTCTTCCACTTCTCCTTTATAACTACAGCGCTTGTACTGCTGTAAGCCCCTTTTATATAAGTATAAATATATATTTGTCTTAATGGCAAATAATGAAGGGGAAACCTATGGGGGTCTTTCAGAAACTCGATCAGCGTTATACGTATATTATACTTTAGGCAAAACGTTAGATCAATAATCACTAGTAAGGTTTAGTTTACTACCGAGGATGATTATATCTAAAAGTTTCGTTTACACAGTCATTAGTTCATAAAATGTAACTATGTATACTATAGCTCATGTGGAAATATGAGCACTTTGTATACTTTATACTCTTTGTAATAATATAATAATAATTTTTACGCAATGGGAAAATTGAAATCATATAAATAAGAAAATGTCATAAAATGTAATACCTACGCGTTGGTAATTAAAATGAAGAAGGTATTTATAATTGTTATGTAATAATAATTTAATTGTTTTTAGAAATTAAATAGAAATATACCAATGATGATTTATTTTTACATTTTAAGCATTATTTCAATAAATGTTTAAAAATTGATAAAAATTCTCTAATATATTGTATGATTTTATGAAAAATATAAAACAATGATCAATATGTGTTTAAATATGAGATCTATAAATATCTAAGTTCAACAAGTATTGACGTAAATTTGTTTAAATATTTACGTTTTTGCTATACATTTAAAATGTTTACCGAATCATTTTAGAAAAGACTATAATATTTTTTCGGAGGCTGAATAATTCTATGGAAAGCAATTTGTTATATGTTACAAACTTATAGTTTTATCTAGAAATTCTTATTGTTATTGTACAGATATAATTAAAAATATTTGAATTTTAAATTAGCTTTAGACCGGCTAGACAGTCTATTGAATAACAAAAACTTTTAATTAATATCAGACTAATATCAAATTAATATCATATTCTTTAAGGAAATTAGAATTTGATTAAATTAGTTTCAAGATCGGTATTTTTTGTGATTTAAGAATTTTTAATAGTAAATTGGATTTTTTTTATACGTGTAATTTTTTTTTTAATTAAATACATAACTAACAATTTAATTTTTAAAAACAATTTAAAAATTCCGTAATAATCTTACTGTTTATAAAGCAATACACATTTTTTTCCTAACTAATCTTATCTTATTAAAAATGAACCTTTTTATTACAGTTTTATAATATTCTTATTTAAGGAATCAAATCGGGAAGTATTTAATACGTTTCGATTCTTTGAATAAGAGAAATTTCTATTTATTGCTTCATCTTTGATGTTCTTATGTGCATTCGGTATAATCCGTTGCAATGGAAAAAAAAAAAAAAATAATAATAATAATGTTTCACATAAAGGTAAAAGATGGAACAAGTGACGATAAAAAGTTTTTCGTTTTATTCACGTTTCTCCGTTTTATTTACGCTCATATACAATAAAATATTTTTGAAATCGTCAACGTTCATAAAAAAGAGACGCGTTCCATTTGAAAATGTCCTTAAGTTTATGACATCATAAAGGCTAGTATTCATTTCAAAATATATATTGTATATCATACGAATTACACCTTTTCACTTCTCAGTATGCTTTTCTTTTTACAGTTATCCGATGTTAAGATATAGTGGGGGTTTGATCGAAAAGCGAATGGGAGAAAAATGAAGTATAAACTAGAAAGTAGAGGGTTACAACGCTGCGGATGCTTGTTTACTGAGAGTACAAATATTATTTTAGAGCGTTTTGTGTTTCATTTTATTTTTTCGTTTTGGACTTGTCCACGCCGACTTATCTGTTTCAATTTATTTAATCAGTCAACAATGGACTTTGTTGATGGTCATTCGGTCACGTACTCACTGCACATACAATGATGTGGTTCTTCTCACTGGAAGACCTCACTTCCTTTTTCTATATATATCCCTTCGCTTATATATATTTGATCTCCCTTTTCTCTATAAACCCTTATATTGCGCTATAAACATCGTGTGATATTTATAAACCATTATACATACTGCATATAGAACGATATTTATTTATTTATTTTTAAATATTAAAATATTTTAAACTATCACATATGTAGTTTAATATGCTTTTATCGGCCAATTTTATTTTGTTATTGTTTCAAAAACGCATTAGATTATTCAAATATTTTTAACTTAAGAAACTAGACTAAAATAAGAATATGTATTATTTTATTAAACTTTTTTTAATCAAATTTTAAAAATAAAAAATGAAAAAAGCGAGAGTCCTAGGTCAGGCGAGTATCCACGGTTGAACATGATACTGAAATGGGTATATAGTATTGATGTATTGATAATTTGTATTTTAAGTCAATGTACCACAACTCTCGATAAAACGATTCTGAGTAAAAAAGATCGTTTGGATTAATTTATATTTCTAAAAATCATTAATATAATAAAATTGGAAATTTCAAGTGTCTATAAACACCAAAAATTTCATTAAAATATTTCTAAACTATGAAATATCTTTAACTAAATAACTTATATTACTATATTATTTATAGAAATTTTGTCAGTTCGATTCTTTAAAATTTAATTTTATAACTCTTATGTATTTTTTTTTTGTGACTTAACAGTAATTGTTTATATTTTTGGCTACGGTTAAATTTATGTGAAACATTTTGTATCTAATTTTCAATTCTAAGTATAAAAATATTAAATTAATATCATTTTTGACCACAAAAATATAGCGGAATTTCGTGATTTTTATTTGTCAAAATTTAATATTTAAATGTTCATACATTTTTTTTGAAACTTAATAAAAATAATCTTTTTAAAATTATATCATCCATAGAAAATAGTAAAATAAGCATTCAGTGAAAATTTAATGTGTCAATGATTATTGTTTTTTGAGTTACAATAAAAACGAAAATTGGTATGCTGTACATTTTGACGTATATTTATAACTTTTTGTAAGTTTTTCGCAGCTATTGAAAATAGTGTTGGGAAATTGGAAATATGGTCCGTTTTAAAACAAAAACTAAACAACATTTTCTATAAGAAATCTCATATAACTGTGATGATTGGAACAATTTTAGAAGCGGGCGTAACACGTTTCTACCAAATAATATTTTAACTTCTACCTAATCAATTTCTATATCACTTACAAGTACATCAATAATTTTTTACAGGTTTAAATACTATTAGAAACGTATGATATCAAGTTAATATATTGTTTTTGATTTATCTCATTTGATCGACTTAAAATTATGTATAAGTATATGAGAAACTCGTTTTTTATAACTATGTTAAGATCTATGATTTTTAAATATATAGACATTATATTATGTTATATATATATATATACATGATAACGTTTCAACTTTTCAGTACTGGTGAGGAGTTATTAAACGATTTCCATCGTATTTTATTCTAATCTTAAAACAAGTTAACAAAATTAAATTCATTGCTGAGTTCAATAAAAACCATATCAATACCTAACACTCATAATATTGTGCTAAATACGATTACACTCAACCCTTGAGTATTGTAACATAAATTGTTTCGGTGGAATTGGGTATCAGTCAAAATACTATTTGGTGGAAATGGGTATTGGTGGAAAAGGGAAAGGTAAACGTCCCGCCCCTATTAGTTGTAGTCCTGTACACGGACACAAAATAAAACACGTCAAACCAATACATTCCTCGTTTCATTCAAATGTTAAAAGAAGTGTTTATGTAATATATTTATTGTATTTATAATTGTTAGTC
Source organism: Sipha flava (assembly GCF_003268045.1). Lineage (NCBI taxonomy): Eukaryota > Metazoa > Arthropoda > Insecta > Hemiptera > Aphididae > Sipha > Sipha flava. The sequence continues at coordinate 871,216 of NW_020272972.1, read as the reverse complement.
GTTCCAACGTTAACATCGTAATACAATCATGTTGAATATCTACATATTTCATAATCCCATTACCATTAGTGTTGTTCTGTAATAGTATTACGGCGGTATAAATAGGCAATTTAACAGCATTCCTGCAGAGAAAACAATTTAGTGTATTAATTGAAATTCAACATAATGTTTTAAATTATAATCATTACCGATTTCTATAATAGTATGTTAAATATCGAGACATTAATCTACTACTCATCACTAAATGAATTATATTTATTTAAATTATATTGTTTGTTCTATTTTTAATTTTTAAGAGATATTCCTTTTTAAATCAGTTTTATAGACGTATTCATACAGTAGGTGAGGGCTTATTTGAAAATGTAATCTACGTAATTAGTTAGACATACCTAGCATATTACATACAACTCAAAAAGATTTTCAAAGATTAAAAAAATATTGAAATTAATATCTAATTTTTTTAATACAAATAAATTATTTTAAAATAAACTAATTTTACTAAATATATTTCATAAATGTGTCAAAAATGTATATATTTTCTTTCTGTATGAACTTTGATTTCAATGGCTAAAATGCATTTTGCTGACAAGCACTATGGAGTATTTTCATAAAAAATACGAGTTGAAATGAAAAAAAATTATTTGTTCATAAATAATTTTCAGTTTCTATTGAGTCATCATTATTAATGTTTGATTCACAAAGATTCTTCTGTTTGCATCTAAGCTTGTTGTTAAGTTTGTAGATTTTGAAGAATTGTAATATGTTATTCTTATGCAATTTATGTATATTGTAATGGTGAAGATGAAAAGGAAAATGTATACTGTAAGTTAATAATTACTATTTTGAATATGATAATGTTGTTTAACAATTTTATATTTTGTATTATTTTAATCTTCGTAAACTTATTGTTATAATATTCGGAACGTAACTCAAATTTCATAATTTTATTTAAATAAATTATCATGTTATTTGATATCAAGGTATTGAACTTATGAAAAAGTAAATGTTATTCAATGAAAATATTTTGTTGAAATTCTAGATCCATTGTATTATCTAGACACTTTTAATTGTCTTAAATCTTTGTATAGATTTTCAATATAATATTTATTGAATTGTTCGTTTGAAAATCTCGATGATGATGTGTGTAAAATAAAAATGTTATATACTTTTCATTAGTTTGCATTTATAACAGATTACTAACTTTTTATTTATGTTTGATTTATATTTTGTGGTCCAAGTCAAATAATTGAAGTTTATAAAATATTTAATAAAAATAATCTATTAATTATAAGTCATTATATCCCAGATATATAACATTTATTTAATATTTAATTAATACTTGGACTTATTCGTAAATATAAATTGGAAATAATGAATCGTGTAATCTGTAGAGCCTCAATTTTGACATTTTTGTATACATAAATCGTGTTCTGTAATTTTTTAATTTTATATCGGTATGTATGTTTTGTTATAAGCTGGTTAACTGTTGTATTGCTTTACTTAACTGCTCATAATTATACCGGGTTTCGAGTTTAATACGGAAAACATAAGAATTGTAATATATTCAAAATTAAATCTTTTGTCGCTATTGAGTAAAATTATTTTTATTTATAATTATTATTGTTGTTATTATTATTTCAATAGTCACTGAATAAAAACAATAAACGATGTTATTAGTGATGATATTATGAACTAGTAGCTTATATTTCGATTTACTTTATTCAACTGTTACAGATATTAATCATCTGTTTGTGTATTCAGACCAAACAGATGAGTATTTACATCCTAAATCTTACTATAAATATATAGTAAATACGTATTTATGTTGAAATAAATCTTATTAAATAATAACCGACTTGTGGCATTTACGCCGCAACTAGGGTAAAATTAATGTTAGTGTTACAGACTTAACGAAAATTATAGTAACATCATCTTTAATATTTCAAGTTGTGTACATAGGAAATTCGGCAAATTTAAAATATGTATATAAAGGATGTAATATATAGTTTTGAAGAAATGGTGAATGTTAAACAGGGTTTTACCTTTTATTTTCCAAAAATTACCAATAGAAATGCATGCCTCATATGTTCGTCATTCCGATCTAGAACTAATGGACGTAGCCGTTTGGAAGTAAAAAAAAAATATATATATAAATCAGTAAATAAAATAAATAAGTTATTTATTTTTATTATATGTAAATTTTTATGTCAAAAATATTCATTCGAAAAAATTTCATCAATTTAATTAATGACATCTTACGTGTACACTCGAATGCAATTTTTACACGATCAACACGGTTATAGATGTGTATTGTCGTGTCTCGTGTATCACCGTGTTTCGATAAAGTGTGATAATTATTACAAGTTGTAAAAACCAATAATTTATATATGTTGACATAAAAGGTGCCTATTGTCAAAACGATAAAATTCGTTAAGGTTTGATATTATGATACGATACCATTAGTTATATTATGAACATGAAATATCAATGGTTTTATAACTTAGAAATATATAATTTTTTTTTTTTTTACGTCCATTTGTCCCCACGTCCAAACGGTCACGTCAAAACGGATACGTCCATTTGTCCCTATTCGTCGTCATTCAAACCTGTAGTGGTTCATGAACAAATTCATTCGGGCTTAAAACTAAAATTAAAATATAATTTAATAAAAATGGACTTTAAAAGCGATGATTTCTCGAGATTTTATTTCGCTGGTGAACACGCACACAAGACATTTTTGTACTGAAAACAGTTATGGGAATTTAGTGATGTGTTTTGTAAGTTTAATAGCATATACACTATATATCGATGCCTCAGTTCAAGACTACAATAACTCAAATTATGAAATTACTGGTTTTAGAATGAAATAAACGACTTCTAGTGGTGAATAATGCAACTAAAAGTTATTGTGTTATAGAATCAAAATCGTCGTAATTTTATAAATAATATCACGTAGATAATACAATTCTGCATATTTATGAGTTATTGCTGTCTTGAACTGAGGTTTCGATATCTCAATAATAGTTTTATTGAGTTATTGCACTCTTGAACGACCTAACCTAACGATATGTCAACGTCAAATCAATGTGTGATTTCACTGAACTTCTTTAATTATGCCTAGTAAATAGTAATTGTGATTTCAATATAACAACGTTAGAAATCAAATACAATTTAGTTTCAGAAAACTTATGACCTAACCCAATATGGCAAAGACATTGTCTTTCGGTAACGTTTTATTGTATTTCAAATATAAATCGAACCAATATTTCTATTTATAATTGTTTTCCGCATTAATTTTAGAGTACAACAGATAATTATGTATTTGATACTGACGAATCCGATAAAGTACATAGACTTCTGTGAACGGAATATTGTCTTCAGGCAATAATCATTTGAAGACATGGGTTAAGGGATTTAATTATCCGGTATCCCTTTGAGTACACATTCAATTATTTTAGAAACTACCTTGTACTATTTCCGAAGTATATAGAGTTCGAATAATTTACTTGCCAAAAATATCAATGACAGCGTGGTTTATAAACGATAATTAACTCGAGTTGTTTTGAATTCAACAATAATTATTGTTGAAATATATTTTTGCTAACATGATCAGTAAATGCGAACAAATGTATTTTCATTTAACGTTTCTCTCTCTTTCTCTCTCCCCTTATCTTTCTATCTTTGTTTTGACGATTTTCACACTCCAATAAATACACGGATAAAGTTTCAGGAAAGCGTGAGAGTAGAAATGGCGTGAGCCAAAGAGAAAAGTCTTAAAATCGAATTAGAACCTAACCTAGGGATTAAAAAGAAGCGATGAATAACGACAATCTTTACGATAATAATAAATTGCTTATACAGATAAAAATGAATTCGGAAATAAACTATAAAACTCAACTTTTAAAGCCTGTCATATTTTTGTTCGAAGTATTGAACTTTGTTAACAGGTACATTAAAAAAGTTAAAAAAGTGCAAACTTCAAGAAGATGTTAGACATTTGAGATGAGATTTATAACGATTATTGATTGCAGTTATAACTTATGTATATAGTACATTATTAATATACGTCGAAAAAATAGTCGGTGACAGTTTTAACTCATAAAAATTATTTTTAAGTTCATATTGATTATTTGGACTCTTCTATGTCCATAATTTATTGTTATATTCACCTGATAAAATAGTAATATAATGCAAATCAATATCAAGACAAAGTAGTTTATGTAAAAAATAAATAACAGTATTTCGAACATTCAAACATTTTTCTTTTTCTAGTTTTTGTTTATTCACGTTGGAAATTTGAATTTCAATTTAATGGGACCTATTAGAGTGTATATATTATCTGCAAACACTGAATTATTATGCATAACTGAAAAGTAAAAATCCCATATAATATGTATAATCAGAGATTTTATGATCATACATCCGGTGTATAGTAGCCACTAGTGCAGGTTATTGAATACATGTGTAGTGTATTTACATCCTTTTAAAATACAAATATTCATAACGTTTCTCCCTTGGGTGATATCCATTAAAACCGGAAGTTTAAATATAATAATAATAAAGGGATTTGAACTAAATAATTTGTATAGACAGCTATTATGAGATGTATATGGATTAAAATGTATACTTAGTAAATATTTATTAAATTTTAAATAAATCATAGATAATCAGAAAAGAAAACATTTTTGTAATAAATTAATATAAATGTATTTATAATGAATATGTTATAACTCTGATTCATCATGTCTATAAAAATTAACATAATTTATAATTATATAAAAAAACTTAATGTAATTTTATATTTTCTGGACATCTATCGAAATATATCGATAAGCCATGTAACTAACTGAATAATAATAAGTATGTTATTATATAATAACTGAGTAATACTGTAACTGAGGTGGCATAAAAAATCAATGTACTTGTTATAAAAATAATATAAAGTTAATTTTTTTTTTTTTTTAATTTGCACTTGATCGCACATTACAGCAAAGTTAAAATTTAATTTTAACTTTTGAATGTAGTCTAAAGCATTATTGGATAATAAATAATTATTACAAATTTACAATATTTCATTTCGATAATTTTTTTTTTTTAACTAAACATCTTAAATTTAATTTTATTAATGTTATTTTCGTTTTCCTGATATTCAGCCATAAAGAAATCGCACACTTCAAATTTTAAGAACTATTAATTATGTATTTTAAATTGATCATGTTAAATGTTTAAGAATATGATAAATAATTACTTTATTTGCTACAATTGTAACAATATAATTTTCCAATATATTCTGATATTCATTTTTAATTTATGTTATTAAAAGTTTCTTGAATATGTCTTGTTAGTAGAAACATATATTCTATTTTGTCATAATGTTAATTATTAACACAAAATGATTTGAAAAATGCACAAAGGAATTTCATCAAGACAAAGTTAAGTGTTGGCCTTTATTATTAAATGTCAGACATGGATCAAACGAGAGTATGAATAGAATAAAGAAGTATAATAGTTTCAGGACGATACGATGACAATTAGGCAAAACATAAATAATTACAATAGTTTACAATACATTCTGGGATTAAAAGTGTTGTATTAGTAGTAAAAGGTATCTCTGATATTAGGGCGATGTCAATTATTTTTTTCGTTAAAGTTGTTATTAATTTGTTTTTATGGTTGGCTGGACTATTTGTATTCCATATTACTATGGCTAATGATTGTGATGTGAAGGAGTTAGTTGGCATTTTGAGCGAGTAGACGCCCGAGAACTGTAGTGAAGAGAAATAGTAATGGGTTTTATAGTGCTTCGAATTAATTTAGAAAATTTAACAGTGAGTTTTTATTGGATTGGTTTAGTGTATTTGGATTTTGGTTAGATGCAGTTTGAACTTAAGAACGATGGAGGGGGATTGATTCTGATGGTTGCTGCTGGATATATTTATAGTAATTATTGTTTACATTGTTTAAACAATTATCGTTATTATTTTCATTGCTTAAATTATCATATTTTTTTGAGATGGGTTTACGGATATTTTGAAGGATCTTGTAGACCTTGTAGGGAGGTTACATTTACAGAGAGCAATTTGGTTTGTGATTATATTGGATTTGCTGCAACTGATAGATGGATGGTTTTTTTTTTTTTTTTGAATCTGGAGTATCAGTCGATGAAAAATTACGTTTTGCGGTGTTTCTTGGTTTTGTCATTATTTGATGTAGTTATGTGTATCATGCAGTTTATTATGAGTCGATTATCGGTGACCCAGTTTTATTAATTATTTTGGTATTGGAACCGGTTGATTTTTGTGCCACTGCTTTATCTGTAGTTGATTGCATTGCTGACTAATGACCGCGCACCGGCTGTCACAATGGTATGCATTTTTAATTAAATACATTATTAAATAATTGTACATTTATTTTTGTTTTTAAGCTAATGAGAGATTTTTTTTGAGATACATTTTTTTTTTATTATGAAAATGTCGACAATTGTGGTTTATTTTTTTGTTGACGAAAATGAATTACATTTATATTAGATGCAATTTTAATGAACGGGAAACGGTTTATTGCACGTGCGTTATGGACGACGTTCGTAACGAGATTAGACTTCAAAGTAATATTATATATATATATATGAGCGTTACAAATAATATAACGACGTGTAAATAGAGAATATGAAATTAATACCAATACTATTGAGATTTTTAAACGAATGATCTAGACCCATAAGAAGTTTGTTCTTCAAAGAATAAAACTTTTTCAAATTTAAATGCGCCCACTCCGGTAACTCGATGAACTCAAAGTATAAAGTTAGTTTCTATAACAGAATGTTTTTGATTTTTAAAGTAAATATTCTACAGAGGGAGAAAAATATAATTGTGTATGACGTAGAAACCCGTAAAAAAGTTTGTTCGTTTACACAGCTCAATTATGACTGCTGAGTATTTCTACATAAATAAAAATAAATTCAACTTACCCCGTTAATGGTGAGTTAGTGTTTATTGGATTATGTATGGTATTTTCTGAAGTTAATCTAGACATTCTTGTAAATTTATAAATAAGGAAATTAAATGTACACAAAAAAAAAGGTGTTTAAATTTTAACTTAAGTGCTACTATGTACTCGTGTACAATTTTATTATATACATGATAAAAGTATTTTTTAGAACACAATTGCGATAAAATATTGAAATTTAAGTAACTATTCGTAGAAAATCTTATGTCGGTATTTTTTGGGAAGACACAATACTATATTTGAATAGTTAGTTAAATATCTGTTTTAATTTGGTCATCACAGTAAGTCTCATTCTGAAGAAATTTAATTTAAATAACATTTTGTTAAAAAAATAAATAAAACATCAGGGAAATAATGGTATTTTCAATGTGTATGGAACTATATGAATAAATAAAATAATTAAAACATTCAATTTTATATCAACAACTGCAAAATGTACAACATGTTATATTATAGACATAGAGTTATAGTTAAAAATCAATGGAATTGCATTTTTGATCGATAAATTTGATTTTTGAATACAATTTTTGTTGTAAAAATTATCTATGTATTCAATTTAACCATAAAAGATATATTTTGGTGTATTGAATTGCGATCGTTATAAATTTAAAAGTGAAAAAACTACTTACATAATTTTTACATCACCAAATAAAAATCAAGTAAATTTTTGATTAATTTTTTTCATACCATTAATAATATATTTAAAAATGTTTGTAAAGTACAAGCTTAGTGTTGCTATTATAAACATTTTTCGTGTCTGTGGTTTTGTAAAAAATAATAACAATAATAAAAATGAGACGTTGCTAATGGAAATGAAGCAAAATTGTTTTTGTGTGAATATGATGAAAGATTTTTTTTGTTTTTGTTTTAGTACCAAAGGGAGTTTTGTCTTTTTCGCTGCGGGAACCCCCAGCCAGGGTTCCAATTACCCTAAAAGCACCCCTGGCGATATATAGTCTTAGGTTAGACACAGATTTCAATTCCGGTTTGGTCTGTTGAGCGTGGGGTATAATCCGAAAACAAAACGATGATGTCGCCTATGTTTAAACCAAATCGTTACATATTTTATATCATACTCACATCGAGTATAATTAGACAAGATCAAATTCGAATTAAATTATTACAATGTTTTTATTTAATAGTTATACGATTTTTATTGATTATAATAAGGTATTACCATGATATTCGATTAAATACTAATCATAATTTAAAAGTGTTAATTTTTAAGTTATTAAAGTTCGCATATTGAATTTTTTATAGCAACTAATTCAATAATCTTAATCAAAGTCCATTATAAATGGAGCTGCTGCTTTTAATTCATCTAAAATATACAATAATTAAATTCTTAAATTTGATATTAACGTCTGTAGTAATCGAAGTTATATCCCAATTAGGTTAGTTAGGTTAACCTAACCGATTTAACCCTATACCTATACTGTCTATATACTCAATATATTTATTAATTTAATATTCAGTTTTATGTTCCTAAGAAGAAATAGGATTATATGTTTTTACTTCATGAGTAGTTGAAACACATTATATTTTCGTGTTTATTTCTACTGTCTTTGAATAAAAACTTATACGTTATTCCATTATAATGATATTGTGTTCCGACAAAATTTTGTTATTCTTTCGAACTGCAATAATATTGTTTCATTGATTGGGTGCTTTTTTTTTTGTACGCGTTGGTATAAGTTTGATTGTGTGGTTTTGAATCAATAAGTATTTCCTCAAAAGGAATCTTTTCAAAATAATTTGATGGTTATTTATTAACAGCATAAATTAAGTTTCATTCTCAGGATTTAAAATTAATTAAGATTGATAATGATTAAAATTAATATCATTGAAAAAATAAAGTGCATTCTAATTTAGATGCTATTTTTATTTTATTATACAATTTAACTGATAATTGAATATGAACTTTATAATTTTTCTACAAGGTTCTACAACCAATTAATTTTTTAGTTTATAATTTCTGTACCCACACGAAAATCAGAAGTCTTATTGAGAACCAGTCCATTGATATTGGAAAAATGTATTGAAATACTCTAGTAGTAGTTGCTAAACAATACTCAACGGCATAATCAATTAAAGCAAAGTAGTCTTAACTTATCAATTTCTAATTTATCATACGATTTTGATTAAAATATAATATAACAAATCATTTGATTCAACCATTTGCCTAAAAGTTATGTTTAAAATATGTAACGCATCACATATAAAAATTTAAAGTCCTTTCTTGCGATTCTGTTTGAGATAAGTATAAATTTATCTATATTAATTTTTTATAATTTTATGGTAGATTATTTCATTACTAATGTTACATTGGATATAATTGTAAATAGCTTTTTAATATTCTTACTGATCAATACATATTTTGATTAGCTATTTTGATAACATTCCAAAACCATTTAATCAACTAATATTCACCGAGCATTCTTCAACAAAATAAACCTTCGAGGAAAATATTTTTTTCTGGTCTACATTTGTCATAGTTAATTAATAATAAAATCATTCAATTTATTAGAATACTTTAATATATTATTGATCATAGTTTTGAAATAAAATATATTATGTTTCATTTGTAACACGGATAACACTTATTAATTAAATTATATTAATAATTTATGTTAGTCTAATAGTAACACAGTAAATACTTATAATATTGTGTTAATTTTTACTTCTAAAAGTATGACATCAATTATTTTTAACTTTTCATAAAATATTGTTTTCTACAATATTTCCTGTTTGTCGTTATTATTAATTTTCATTCAAAGCATCTTTCTCGTGAAACTTGGATAATAAAATATACTATTCGAAATTATATCTCAGTGTATAAGATGATTTGTCCTGTCATATTTTAAGCAATATCCTTCTTATTTTCTTGGTAAAACGTAGGGTAAAATATTTGTTCTGAGTTGAAAACATTGTTACTTCGGTAAAATTTAATAACGGAGACTATAAAGTGATAGTGTTGCCTTTATAGTTGGATCGAGAGCCATCATAAATAGTGTGTACCTTTAAAGTACCCGAAAATTCCAGTCCATCATTAGAGAATAATGTTTTGGAATATAGTATTAGAAAAATGTGAGGCGTTTACTTTTGTTCCTTAATTTACTATTTTCAATCACAAACATATTATTCGAATTAATTCATAATTTAGTTCGTACACAATCGAGCCAGAAGTAAAAATTATTGACTAAACATTAGAATTTTCATTACGTTGTAAAACTTTTATTCATTATTACCATCCATATATTATGTATATAAATATCACATCATATTTTAGTTAAGATTTTCCATATAACTTTTTAACTTTTAATCAGACTTGGGTAGTATTCCGAATACAATATTCGGAATACTGTATTCGGAATATTTTTTAAGTATTTTGAATACTTTTTAAATACTTTTTTTGAAAGTATTCAATAAAGTATTTTGAATACTTATAACGAGTATTCTGAATACTGTATTTCGAATACAGTTAAATCGTCTTTTTTAAATAATTTTATTACTATTAACTTACTATTAACTATACCCTATCCTGTATAAGTTAATATCAGGTATTTATTATCGTTGTAAACCATAAACTATAACAGTTATGTAACATAAAAATACAATAAATAAAATATATTTAGCCTACAATTTCAAATATTTCTATTGAGTGGACATCTCTTATTTTTATAGCATGAAAACTAGAAGTATTTTAAAAGTATTCTAAATAATGTATTCAGAATACAATTTGTATAAAGTATTTGAATACATATTCGGAATACTATTTTTTGTAAGTATTCGAGTATTTATTCTAAAAACTTTTAAAAAGTATTTTATCCAAATTTGCTTTTAATTATATAATGATTATAAACACATAGTATGTACCTGCTAGTCATAGAGCTAATGCTTTTTGACGGTAACAATTATAATAAAATAAAAACGCAGCGAATCCTGTCCAAGAAGATTTTGAAAATCTGGGTACTTGACGAAGAAAAACTGTTTTCTACGACTGATTTGGTTCTGTTTTAGATTTTGTATAATGTATTTTAATATACATAATTGAACTTGGTCCAGATATCTTCCGTACCTATATTTATTGTTCGTTGCAATAGTATTGTTAATTTGTTCTTAAGAAATGACACAATATCTTAAAACCAAATCTAATATGCGCATATAATTTTCGTTTTGTAATTTTCGTAACTGTTGTCGAGTCATCACTAATTACAAATAAAATGCAAATTCTATACTCGATTATTTATGGAATGTAAATTTTTTGGTATTAAATGGTCCATAACATATTACAACTTGATTGAAAGTTACATGTAGAATATCATGTCCAGCGAGCTCTATTAGACATGGTAATTGCTTTAAATTAAATGTCAACTGTTAACTTTTCCTTTCCGAAATCACTATTAAATATTGGAAAAATGAACGAATTAAGAAGGGTTCAAATAAGGTTATCAAAACATTTTGCGGTAGTGAACAATATTACCGATGGATCAATTTATCGAGAATAAAGTTTAATGAACAAAATAATTGTTTGTTGGACGTAATCCCTATTCGTAGTTTGATATATTTCGCTGTTCATAAGCTTTTATTGGATTCGCCGAATTGTTATGTATATAGTATAGACAAATGTTTTTCGTTTATTGTCGACAATTGAAATGGAAAAAAAAAAAAATGAAAACCAACACATTTTTCCGACTCGTGCTATAATTTATTATGCCACACATTGTCGTACTTGTGAAGTCTAAAAAAGAAAATAAAAGCTTGTCCGAGTCGAATGCCATTTATCGAATATGTTTTGTATCCAACTCGAAATTTTTTTCTGCCAGAAAACAACTAGTAGCTCTATATCAGTTTTTCATTAGAGTAGGATGTGCGAATATTAACAGCTGTCGCGTAAATGATTAAAACTAATATTTTGTTTCATTGTCTAATAAAAAAAAAAAAAAATAAATAAAAATGTATGTTGACTCTTATCTTGAGGGTATTGTTTCGGTAAAGTATTAAAAACCGAAAATGTTAAAATCCTAAGGAGCTGGCACACTGAGGTCAATGCTAGCAATCATTGCGATCAGTTAAATGCATTACCTAACAATTATACGTTTACTCTCACTTTATTAGACGATTGGTTTGTTGAAAGTTCTGCTCTGCCTTCTTTCGGCGAAATTTATCAACTATTATATGTCAACAGTATAATATAAACATTTAGGTATACGCTATTGCTGCTCAGCGTAGAAACTCTTTTCATTTGATCATTTTTGAGATAACAGTCTAGTTCTTATTACAGCAGTACAATGTAGAGCTCGCAACAAGCATTATCTTCAATACCCATTATCATTAGAAATATAGTGTAAACATAACCCATGTTTGTATTTTCATTGTACAATATATACTTCGTCGTTTCAGAAGACCAGAGTATCCCGTCTTCCGTCAAATCTAATTATCTTGGACATATTTTATAGATTTAATTGGTTTTGTAACGTTGAGAAAATCTCATTAAACGGTTTGTCAAACGTATCATTTATTTTCCTCTATTTTCTAAATTCACCAAAGATCGGAATTGTTGACGGTCGTTTGGTCGTTGTATCTGACTGATTAAATAATCTTTAGTTATGTAATGTAACGAATTAAAGGGTATTTTATAACCGTACACAATATAATTACCTAAGCTGTCTAGGTGGTAAAAGTGAATCTTTGGTCCCGTTTTCTGGAGAAAAAAAATCTCGATCTCATTCGTGTACGGATCAGTGTTATCGGATATGATCAATCTGATACGACGTGGTGGAGAGGAGGAGTCGCGTATGTAAAGTTTCGGTACATCTCCAAAGTTTCTCCTCCATAGCCGGCGGGTTAAACGGCGAAAGGGTTACTCCTAAGTTTATCGCTTGCGTTTAAGCTAATCAACGAATAAGCGCATACAGCATATACAGTAGCGGTGGATACCACGGGCGGGTGGATAAATGCTATAGATGGGGGTGCTGCGGGGCGTTTTTCGTGGTCTCAGCTAACGTTAATTTATCGAAACAAACGAGTTACCGCGGCCGAAACCGACCCACTGCATATCAAAATGTTCTCGAGCATAAAACATAAAGTGTAGGCACCACAGGCTTTCGCTAACGGACACTCGATAACCCGTCCTTCGTAGCCGTGCCTCACCCCGTCAACCTTTTCGCTTACCGTTCGTATGGTTTAGGTACATATATGGTGTAGATCGTTGGCTTCGATGGAAGTTATATAGACGCCGTTGACGAGATTCGTTGGGTAGTATATAGTATTGCAAGTATACGGCGATATGGTCTAAAACCATATTGTTGCGCACACTATATATATGAGTATTACATAATATTTAACAGGTATTGTTTAAAACCTATGGATTTTATATGGACTATTTGTTTAGAAAATGGTCCTCGCTTTTGTCCACGAATAAAATGGTACTTTTAAATAAAAATTAAATCGAAAGAAAATAAGATGTTGGAGATAAATTTTTAATCGAGTTTGTATACTTTTGGAATAAAGGTATTTGAAGAAAAATATTATATTTAATATCACTTAATTTTTATTTACAGTCAAAATAAAACCATCGTTCAGTATCATTGTTAGTTATATAACTTATGACTATAACTTATTAATGTTGGTAACTACAAATTAAAAACCAAAATGTTAAACGGCTGACGGGCACTAGTTCAAAGTGCTTATTTTTTTCAAAATATTTATGTTTCGAGTTTATTTTTCATTAGAATTGTCAGTCATCTTAAAATAGTTTTTTTTTTGACCAAATTTCGGATTAATATTGAATTTAACACCTTATTTTATACAATTTTATAGAGACTTCTTACATACTTGGAATAAAAGTACAAAAACAATCAAACTATAATATTAAGTTAATTTTTTTTTTTTTTTAACAAATTTTGATACAAATTTCTCATTCAAGATAACTTATGCGGTAATTAAAACTTTTAATCTTATGAGAATAAAGTCTGAGCTAAGTTTTTATTCTTAGTTTAAAAGATAAATTTACTTAATTCATCAAAAAAAAAAAAAAAATAAATAAAGCAGTTTGATGGGTGAAATTTAATATTATTTTAAAACTATTTTGCGATTATTGTTAATATCTGAATAACTGCAATGGAATATATTCTTTTAAAATATCTTTCAAGTTTAATTTTTGATTGGAGATATTATTAGGTAGTTAATTCATAATAATTATGAATTAGTAAAATATAATACATAGCGGCTACATTGAAGAAGAAACATGAGTACAATACGTTTAAACGCATACGATTTTCTATTAAGGATAATTTTAAACAAATGAAAAAGTTGCTTATTTTACATCCTTACAACGATGAGTTCAGAAAATTAATGCATTGCATAAAGGTTTATGTCTTAACCACTTTAAGCGAAATTGTTAAAATTACAATTATAAAAAATTTGACTCTGGTCATAAATTCAACGTGAGCTTAATTTGTTGTGTAATTAACAGTACATAACAGTTTACTGCTTATATGGATAGTAACTTTACTGTGTTATGGTATTTTAAAATTAAGAAGCCGAAATAAGTGAATGTCGCTTCCTCTCAACAGGTTTATGGTGTATATCTAGTGTAAATTCTAACGTAAATATATATATTCTAGTACGACGTTATAGCTGTAGTAATAAATCATGAACTTTATTTCATCAATTCAAAAGAATACTTAATTGAAAATCGTACTACCATAGTGTCGAGTTTTTTCGGATGACAAAAATTACTTTAAGTGATAAAAAAATATTACGATTATTTGTTGCCTAAATATCACTAGACACTTTCTAAAATATGAGCAAGGGTACTCTGAAAAATCCTTATCCTTCATCATTAAAACTGAATTTTATATCTTGGGCCAACTTACTTCATGAAGTGACTCTATATTGTACATTATATTCTTAAACGTGCATAGCTATGCGTGTTGAACGTGTAAATGCATACACGTATGTGTGTTTAATACAATACAAATGCAAAGTGAAACGTTTAAATATTGTATACTATACATGAGTTAAGTACTACTCATTACAAATCAAAGTTAATAGGTTCCACTTTTATTTCATATATTGTTATATCTATATATGCTACGAATTCGGTACAGATAATAAATATTCACCGGATATGTGCAAATCACGAGTGGAAATAAATGTTAAACTAAACTATGGAACGTTCAAGTATTTAATAATATTTTTTTATTTTTATTTTTTATGTGAATCATCAAAATATTATTTATACGTATTATATTCAGCATTTGAATTACTAATCACTTTGCTCACACAGTTAAAAACTATCAATAAAATACCACTTCGAGACACGATAAAACGTGCAGTTTAAAATCAATATCTCGATGTTTAATAATGCGTATTGCATTGTAAAACGGTTTTAATATTTTTATAACAGAATCAGTTGAATTCATCGTTATCTTGTACGAATAGCCGTTGGCGTTATACTATTTTGTAAAACATTACGGATTTAGCACACTGCGTGGGAAAAATATTCGTTTGAAGTCTGACAAGGTTTTTACATAAAAGTACCGAATAGCAATACTCGAAGTAGAAGTGGTTGGATCGTAAGGCAGAAAAATCGATTGCCTGCATCTTACGTTATGATTTAATTTTCATTTATTTTCAGTTTGCAGTGTTTCCACGCCAACACGGGTACCACATGAAAACAATGTATTTTATGCTTATATATTTTATCGCATTTAATTCTCAACCGTCTACTTGTTGAATAAATTATTGCTATTTATAATACTGCCCGGATTTTTATGCAAAAAATATTGTTGAAAACGTACATACAGGGTGGGGCGAAACAGACAGTGCAGTTTTTAAAAGCTATTAAAAAAAAAAAAAACTACGCAACTTACAGAAATTATATTCATTTAATTTTATTTAATACATCATGCCGTTTTATGTATCAAGTTTTAAAAATTACTTCAGAAAGATGATGGCCGTCAGCAGCAATACATTGATGAAGGTAATATCTGAAGTTTTCTGTCGCATTTTGACATATTTCGACTGGTATAGTGTCAATTTCCTCTCTAATTTAGTCTTTGAGTTCTTCTAAGGTGTGAGGCCGATGCTTGAAAACCTTTTCCTTTAGGTAGCCTCATAAGAAAAAATCACAAATTCTCAAATCCGGTGAACGCGCGGCCATCTCACATCAACCCTCAGAGAGATGAGATGCGTAGGGAACATCTATCACAACTTCGTCATTGAAACTCGAACTCTTAGACAGTTATAATCTTGCAGCGGAGGAAAAATAAGTCTTGATGCAAAATCCTCCTTACTGAGCGGTTAGAAATGCCCAATGCAATTGAATGCTTCCGAGCAGAACGCGTAGGCGACTGCACAATAGCTTCTCTCACTCTCGTTAAATTGTCGGGTGTTCTTGTCGTTTTTGGTCTTCCTGAACCCCTAGGTTTTAGTGTAGAATCAGTTTCTTCAAATGTACTCACCCAATTCGCGATTACATTATGGTGAGGGACGGTATTATGACGCGCATGATTAAACTGCAGCCGGAGAGCTCGCTGAGTTGCGATGAAAGATCGACCATTTTCAAAAAACGTACGGACGGTGAAGCCCGGTTATTCACCAGACCAAACCATGGTAATGACAGATAACGACATGGCCCGCCCGACGAAATGAAACCATCATAATCGCACTATTTCCACTACACGGGAAGTACCAAACTTTCAAAACTGCACCGTTTGATTTGCCCCACCTTGTATTTATGGACATGGACATTAAAAATATGCAAAAAAAAAATTCTTTATTTCGTAATAAAAAAAAATCATTAAAAATATGTAGTTACATTACATCGTATAAGCTATGGAAATGTACTATTGTTTACAAATTACAAAATAGTAATTATTATTCAACTATATAAATTTAAAATTAACAACAAAAATATTAATTTTGGAATAAATATCAACACGAAATTATAAAATTTGATTTCAGTTTTTTAAAATGTAAGCTTTTACAGTTATCACGTAGCATAGATTTATAATTAGCAAAAAATATTTCTACGTTACAAGATACTATAAGTGCACATTTAAAATGAGTTATGTCTTCGGGTAACAATTCTACAATGCCTTAATTTTCGTCACATGTCTCTCATATTGCTATTATACAAATTGTATACATTTGAGAATACCCTGGAATATCGGACAATACTTGCGATAGTTGAAGTATAGCAAATTATATGCCTATTCCTTTTTTTCGAAAATAGATGTAATTAAAATATTATTTATGAAATATGTATTTTTATGCAACTATACAGAAGTACACAATTCACAGTTATATTTACTAAAATACAGAAAATTTTTAAATCCAAAAATTATCTATAGGAATCTATACAGTACGAGATGGTTGCATTTTTAATTAAAATTATTCTAGGTAAATTGTAGAAGAATATTTATTTGCATAAAAATCCGGGCTCTAGTTATTATTATATTCTACGCGTTCACGCAAAATCGACCAATTTCACTTTTCCATAGACTAATCTGTTTGAATTAACTTCAAATCGAGACCCAAGTAATGGTAATACGTTTCAATTAGAGACAAGTTGCTTGGCTTAACATGTGAAGCGTGGTACTCTAAAATTTGGATTTTTACTGAACACTTAAGAACATATTATAAGACATATTTTTTCATAGTTAAATAGTTGAATTTGTTTTTGTTGCTTAAACGAAATTATTTTTTTATATATTATTCTATTTTATTTTTTCGTGATTCTTATAATTAGTATAATTTTTGGGATTACAAGCATCGATTTATAATAATTCACTTTTCGAATTCCCAAAGGCAATTATATTCTATTATTTTTTATTCTTTAAATTTCATTAAACTTTATTAGTAGTATTATATAGTTTTCATTACATTATTTTTCACTATATTTTATAGTTATAAATTCTATAGTTAATAAAAAGAAAGTTCAATGACATTTGTGCTGTTGATAAGCACTTGAAATTTTCAAACACAAATGTTAAGCACCTCTTTTGTTTTTCTTTTTTTCTTTTGTTGCGAAAGAAAAAACATTAAAAGTTAAACTTACTATAGAAATTTGGTTCTTCTAATTTGTTAATCATCTTCAGAAACATAAACTTATCCACCTAACCTCTATCACTCAGAATTATTCATTCGTGAGCAGTGGTACAATGGTTTCGTGTTTATATAACCAATACTACGATACCGTTCATCCATCTCTGTATCTTGTTCGGCCCTGAAGTCACATCCCACTTCTCGCACATTTAACAAATGATTTGAATATAAGAAAACGTTTTCTTAGGTATACGCGGTAAACAAAATGTGGAACGTTAGCGGAAAAGTAAATACACTCAACACTATAAATGCCTCCGTGTGGAACTCTGAAGATACTAAACTTTTTCTATTGTTCTACAAGTATTTGTCACGTATAAGTAAGAATAGATTGTGAATACCATATAAGAATAATAAAAATAAAATTTCTCACATATACAGGATAAAATATTTTTATTATTATTTTATTTCGCTATGACGTACAAATATATTGGTATATTATTTCTACGAGGGCGATGTACGCGTGGGTTTGAGTGCAGACAGTTTGATTGCAACATGTGGGTGACGTGTTGTACCCGTATGTATATATAAATACGCCAACCTACACAGTTAAACAAATTACGTTGTATCATCCGGTAAAAATAACAATTTTCTATATTTTCAAACGATGTTTGATATCAAATTTATATACAAAAATCACATAAAATAATATTCAGTCTTTAACGTTAAACTAGTGTAATGATGCGTAATAAGATTATATATCCCGGGGAAATATGTGCCATCAATTTTTAAAAATTCACAATTTTAAAATTTTTATTAAGTATCCAAATATACTATTTTTCATTTTATTACTAATTGATTAATTATTCTTATTGTTAACGGTTTAAATTAGATAAGTGGTGATGATTTTAAAACGAAATTGAAGTTACTTTTAGAGAAGTAAAAATAAATAAGTCTGATTTAAAATAAAATTGCTTCAGAACAAATAGGGAATTTTTTCATCTTTTCAAAAACTAATGGATTCTAATAGCTATTAATTTTTATTTATACTGATCACTCTTTTTTTTATTAAAAGAAATTTTTTTTAAATTTTTACGACAATTTTCGTAATTTAAGTATTTTAGGTAAGTAACTAATATAAAATGAACGGTGAATAATATGAATCGAGAAAACACCTATTGGTAACATCATTCATTCGTTTCGATTTATCGGCTAGTGTGCCCGTAACTAGTATAGAGAGTAAGGGTTATTGTGTGATTGGAGATTACTATGAAATTTAGAGCGGTATATTTTAAAGACTTGATTCTACGTTTGAACTTTAAGATTTTTTTGTGGATTTGATCGCGTTAGTTATATACTAAAGTTTAGAGGAAAGAAGACTTAGACTGATGGATTGGAAGATATGTATTTTTCTGGTGTTGGGAGGTTGTGCGGTTCCCCATAATTGGATGCCGTTTGTCCACAATTGTTTGAGTAAAGACTTGTAGATTAATAATTTGGTTTTAATGTTCATTTTAGACTGCAAGGGAAGCCTAAGTAGACGAAGACGAGTGTTTAATGCTTTACGTTTAATTGTTATATGGGGATTCCATACAGCGAGTTTTTTGTTTAATATAAGTTCAAGTTATTTAACTTCAGGGCAAACTCTGGAGTTGGAATGTTGTTCAGTGTAACTTGGGGCACGTTTTATTTCCCAATGTAAATGTGATGTGGGAAGACTTGGATTAGTCCTGATTTTCCAGCGCTTAGTAATTTAGTATCTTAGAGATAACTTTTTTATGTAGGATTCACGCTCATTTACACTTGAAGTATAATATTATGTCATTGGAAAAATTCTATCAAATATTTCATCATGTTGATATTTGTCTGTCTTTTTCGTATTTTATATTTCTTGTAATTACTGTAAAAATCTAGATTCATTCATTTCCAAATTAATTCACATGTATTTTTTGCAGATATCAACTAGTTTTTATGAAAAAAAAAAAAAACAACCATTATTTATCGTTCAAAAACTACTGGAATCATTTGAATATGATTTACATCAGTTGTCTCATTGTAACCCGCACGATTGGTTATGTAACGGGACGATTCCAAACTTTCCTAAGTCCTTATCATGCGCGTGCCAGGACTTAGTATTTCGATAACATAGTTTCTCATGATTTCTATACTTATCAGAATCGTTATGGATAAAAATAATAACCACACAACATTATTTAATATTGGACATTCGTATTTGGTTAATAAAAAATAAACAGTGTACAGTAACACACAAAACTTCAAGCAAATAATAAATAGTAGACAATATCAATGTACATCATTACGATTCATACGATTCATAGAAAGAACTGTAAAATGCATTTGTGTTATTATTACAGATAATAATTGTAATCCGTCGCAAGTTGTATAGAAACCGTTCGACATAAAGGGAGAATAAAATATTATTACGCGCACCCGGACGCCACTTCGCGCGATTGCCGCGATACTATTTGCCAGTAATTGAATGCTTATAGAACGACAGCAGCGGTCGGGTTTGACGGGCAAACACTGTCGATCTATATAGTGACGGTTGTGCGTTTAAACGTCTGAGTCTGTTCGTGTGCGTTAGGGCTTGTGTATAAAAAAAATGGTAACAATAAACTGTTCAATACGGTATGGTGCACTGTATAATAGTATAATTATGGTTAACAATGAATAGTTAACAATGTATGCGGCACTTTTGGCCCAACAGCAGTATGTACGAATAATAAAAAAAAATCAACTAAACGTATATTTGTCCCTTTTATTCCTACAGCAATACAAATAATAACAATAAAAAAAAATAATAAAAAATTGAATAAAATTAAAAATTAGTAAATGGTCAACGGTTGTAAATTAATACACAAACAAACAAATACATTGTATGGAACTTCCTTTATTTTTCTAAATTCAGTCACAATTTTATTGACATTGTATATAACCCGACGACGATGAATATTTAATTAGAAGCCGGTCGTGCTTTACAAATATAATAATACTCCATGCTTAGCGTTTATTTATTTGTTTTATATATATAAATAAGCTATTTTTTTATTTATTTATTTGTCAATAAAAAAAAAGTCATAGAACGTCGGTACGTGGTGTGCAGTTAACTTTACCCAACTTTACGTAATTAAAAAAAACAATGTATAAAATTCACGATTTTCATTGTGTGTGTGTGTGTGTGTGTGTGGGTGTGGGTGTGTGTGTGTTTGTGTGTGTCTGTGTGTCTGTGTGTCTGTGTGTCTGTGTGTCTGTGTGTCTGTGAATGATTGTGTATGATTGTGTGTACGTATTGCCATTAGCACGTAAGAAGCGATGAATTGGCGATTATATTATATTTTAGTGTCGTCGACGCGTATTTTCATTTACCGACGTCGACGTTCATCATTAGCTACTATGCGCAAGTCAGTTTTATTGACCCATGACATTTGTAACGAAATTATAAAATGTAGAATTTATAATAATAGTAATAATCATAAAATTTTTAGTTTTTTTTTTTTTTTTTAACTAACAAGACGATAAAATAACAGAATGTTTTATATTTCAAATATTTTGCGGAAAATATAGACCGATAATGATAGCCATTTTCTTGATTTTGATAGGTATGGAAATCATTGATAAGAAACTGTTGTCAAAATATTAAGTCCTGGTGTATGCGTGATAAGGACTTGGGACGTTGTGTATTGTCCCGGAGCAGTTCGAATCATGGACCTGCGTTCCACATGATTTATTACCTAATATGTGTAGATAAAGGAGCAGGACTTTTTAGACATCACTTTTCCGGCAGTTCTATAGAATATTTTCTCAAATTCTTTTATTAGAAATGTTCCAAATATTCTTTCAAGTGTTACCATATTTTTTTTTGAAATTTTTTGTTCATGGGGGGGGGGGGCTATTGTATTTAAATATACAACTTTCTCATAATACTTTTGTACAGTTTCCCCTATTTTTTCAAAGAGATTTATCGAATATTCCCACCGATTTCTACGAATTTGCTTTTTATTCGTTTGTTGGAGTCAAAAGGTTAGATGGATTCTGTAAACGCATTTTGAACGCTCTTTTTTTATACAACAAGTACAATCAATTCGTTGAGCCATTTTTTCTTAAAATAGTAGAATTAGACTTTCAGAAAGTATTGTTAAGTCTAATATATATTTCTAAGATTAATTGAAATGAATAATATTATATGTCATCATAGACTTATTTTACAATATTATAACTTATTTCGTTTATACGCTATTATACGCTTCAGAATAATGACTTAACCCGTCGAGTTTCGTTTGCAAATTTCGTATTATCAATAACTGTATGTTTCTAAAAATTAACTTTTGACTTTAGGGTGAAGCTGGTTAATTCAGATGGTAAATATAGAGTAAATAATAAATATCTTGTATCGCAATAAATAAATCAATAATTAAAACGTGAAGACATTTTTTTGTCTTAACAATCGTCATACGTAACAATTAAGCCGATTACGTACTGGGCGTACATGAACGCGAGCGTCGGTGTGTTTAAAGTCTGAAATTAAACAAATTTAACCTTATTGGGTTATACACACTATAAATAACTGCCGCCATTAACGACGGGCAAACGCGGTAAAATTCCTTCGCTCGATTTTGTAGCGTTTTATCGCAGTTTGATTATAAAATTAAACACGGTCGTGCATCCGTGTTTATTCACACCAGCGCTTTTCTGTGTTTCCAAATTTTTAATTTGCGTTTTACGTTTTATTTTTACGCAATTTTGGGACGGAAAATGCTGTAAAATGCGTGCGGTGTGCACAAATAGTTATTGAGAGCGTTTGAAACATGCCGACACGGGCGCTCCTGATTTATACATTGAATATTGTCCATGTGACATGTGCGATGAAAGTTAAATTTTCCAAATGGTCAATTTATAGAAATTGATAAAATGTATTTAATTTCAACTGCTTACTAATAATTATTGTTATGACTTTAACCTCGAGTAGGCTTTTTGATAGAGTACATAACATAGGTACTACAGTACTTATTTTTCTGGCTTTATTTTGAAAAAAATTTATTATTATGTGTTATGTCGCAAAGAAAAATATTTAACTACAATTCCATTTTTCAATTTTCAGTATAACTCGGGTTACTAGAATAAAACTCAAGCTCATAAGTTCCTAGTGTATTTTAATCGTTTGGACCATTTTTATACACTTTGGTACACTATTTTTAGATGAAATTTTTACTAATGCGAATCATTATTATTTTATTATTGTCATAATCATAATTAATTTGTATTTACGTGTTTTCCGGCACGAAAATATAAAGAAATTCAATTAATTCGCAAACACATTTAAAATTATATAAAGTTATAGCCGGCCAATATTCAAAAAAAAAAAAAAACGTTTCATATTGCATTATTCATTTATTATTGAAGTTCATGAATTGTATTTTATAGTTTTCTGAAAATCAATTCATCTGAAACCCGTTCATTAATTAATTAAGAAAGTATTGAAACTGTATACATTAATATTGTAAATTATATGAATTATTATTTTTTTTTCATACATTTTTAATTAATCAAACGTCTATAAAATAATCGTGTAACTTTACTCAAAGTGTCAAAGTTTTTTCTTAGAGTTTGATTGAATTATATTCTTACTTTCAAGTCTTAGACAACGAAAACATTATATCAAAGCACGTTTAATATTTTCATATATTCTGTAATTAAATTATTCAAAAATGAAGAATTGTTTTGTTACTCTAATGTTAAAACAAATGTGTTCATGACAGCTAAAACAATTGTATTTACGAACTCGTATGATATTTGACACAGTCGGTTAGTACTTACAAGTGTATCATTTTTTTTATAAAGTAATTTTACAACATTTTCATAAACATTTACAGTTATATGAGTAAATTATAATATGCGATTCACTGTAAATTGTTTTTTAGTACGAAAAATATATTTTTACAAACTATATAGGTAATTATATTTATTTTTGAATTTCAAGTATTGTAGTTATTTGTGGTTTTTTTTTTTTTTTTTAAAATATATCAATTTTTGAATTTAATTTACTTACTTTAGTAAAATAATAATGGATGATAATCGTTTTTAAGCAAACACCTTATTATTAAATATGATACTTAAAGTAGTTTGTTCATTAAGCTAATATGAAATACTGTATACTAGGGTTCTATCAAAATAAAAAATATTAACAGGGGCGGATCCAGGGGGGACACAGGGGCACGTGCCCCTCCTGTCAAGTGGGATCTAAAAAAAATGACGGGGAAAATTTTTATATATTTATAGCTTTCATAAATGTTTTATTTGAATAATTTTTTTTTATGTACACTATAATTTAAATAATTTGAACTCGACATTAGTAAATATCTTATTATAACTCTACGGTCTTTACTATTTACTTTTAATATCGTATTATTCTATTGTCTATTGTCTAATATTTATAATATTAATATTTTGAAACAAAATAAAGAAATAGTGATTTTTTTTTATATTAAACAATATAATGTATATATAATAGAATAAATTATATTCTATATTATATAAGATATAAAAGTCCGATAGAACATAATAAAACTTTGTGCAGAAGTATTTTTAATTTGTTTTTTTTTTGTATGATTTGTATGTATTTAAATTATTTAGCGCGATGTAAATTTTTTTATGATCGTTAAATGCAGGGGTTTATTGCTACGTATAATCGGGTATACGGCATATACCCATCAGTAGATTTTCGATTTTCGGCGTACACCTAATGTAAAATATTATTTTACAGGTATACGCTTCTAAAATAACTCGAAAACAAAAAAAAATATTAATAATTTAATAGTTCATTGGAAAAAATTATTATGAACTATGAAATTGATTGAAATATTTAGCTGTTGAAGATTACAGTGTACGCTTTGTTTAATGTATTTTATTAACTGTAGTGAATAACACTGAATAAAATAGTATGGAGTGTGAACATGGTTCTTAAATTTTCATCATGCAATTTATAACACGCTACTAACGTATATCTTGTGGTGTGATATTTTATAATCTTAATAGAAATTATAAATATGTAGTTACTAAGGATTAATTAAATTTTTCGAACGTATCGAGATAAAATAATTGTTGAGCGAAGTAAGAAAATTTATTTTAGGATTAATATCCATATTTTTTTAGGGCGTATACACACAAATATATTTTTATATTTGTATATATAAGTACACCACTGGTTAAATGTGAGTATTAAGTCAATTCCATTAGTTGCTTTTAATTTGGTAAATTGTGATGATTTTACTTTTGATCTATATCCGAAGTAATATGGAATAATCTATGTTCAAAAAAATAAAGGATAAAAAAAACCTGTTGGATAAAAAGGGAAACCTAACTAAAAACAATTGTATTTATACGTGATTTCCCATGGAATATGTGTTTGTAAACGACACATTAGAATTATAGAATCGGTAAATATTTACACTGAATATCTATGCGATTTTCACCAAGTAGTGATAAACATGTAAAGTGCATAAAAAAAAACCAGTGTAACGAGTTCAAAACGGTTAACGAGTAGTAGAAGCCATTAACGTCAAATATATGATGTTAGTAATTATTTCTGTCATTGATAAATTAGTACAGTACATTATAGATTTCGTCTAAGTTTAAGGATTTTAAGCAAATTACGGTCATGGATGAGTGATAATATTTAAATTGATTCAAGTATAAATTGGTTTTACTTAATTATAAAACTTAATGTATTAGAAACCCAAAATTTGAGCATTTATTCCTTTGATGTTCTCAGATATTTTTTCAAACCTACATTAATTTTAATACCCAGAGAAAAAATTAAATAAGCTCAATCTGAGTAGCGTAAAATCGCTTAGTTAAATTTGTAAAGTCTTTTCTAAAAAATTACAATTTTAATTTTACTTCATATCGGTAACGGTATGAAAATTTTAATCATTAATTTATTTTTCAAGGGTCACATTCGGTTTATATTAATATTTATTTTATATTTACTACAATATATATTTTTTTTTTATAAATATTTTTTATAATTATCATATTACCCATTTAAAATAAACCATTTTGGTTTATGATACAAAATATATCCTAATTTCATAATCCAATTTTCGATTTTTGGTGTATAATTAAAATAAGTATTTAATCTTCAAATAATGGTCGTTTTTTTGATAAATGGGTATACGAAGTGCCTTTAATTGTCCTATGAAATATTTTGTTATACTTTATCTTCCAAAGTTAATATGAATAATATAGGTTTTAATACATATCATTTTTTTTAAAGAAGTAAAACTTTTTTTGTGAGGGCGGTACGCCCAACATTTTTTTAAAGCTTGCCTGCAACTACTTCGCGGTATGAAAAATCCAATGTATGGATGTTGCGTGTGTGAGTGCAAGAGAGTATAATTCAAGCACATGAGTGTCGTTAGTATAAGTAGTATTTATTACACGACAGTATCTTATCTGTACGAGACTTAACACACGATCAAAGTTTTTGACAAATGGCTCATAAAAATGATAAAAATATCTATATCTGAACAACATTTTACGTTTCGTTCGTCTCGTATTAAGATAGTACCGTCATTGCCCGTCGGCCTATATCGCGTTTGTATGCATCCAGTGCCGTTTCGTATTAAATATTCACGATTAAAAAAACAATATGATACACATACTTTGAATTTTAGTATAATGATAATATTAATTATTGGGTAGAAGTAGTTAATTTACTGTACCGGTACTTTTCCTATGGTGCTACTGTATGCACTCATGTCTCATTTCTGTAAAAATGAGTGAATAACGATAACGAAACAATTAATTAATGAACGAAAACATTTCAATACGTAATGACAGATTACCAAAAATGGGACAGCGAGAAACAGCTACAAATTTCCAAATTTTCCAACCGTTATTGTGTAAATTATCACAAAAACGAATTGAAATAGAAAAATCAGCAACACAGAAAATAAAATCCAAGCATAAAGAGGATACTCAGTGAGAAAGCTGGTTTCTTCAACTTTCGTTTAATGTTATCAATCGGTTTATGTTATAAGTTTCGTCTTGTACCAAAGTTTTTACATTAATCAGCAATTGCATTGATTATGAAAAAAAATTAAATTAGTTATTTCTTTATAAAGAAGTTTTACTCTTACAAACCGTAATGGCCGAATACATACTCTCATGTTTTTTTTTTTTTTTTTTTTTTTAATGGGCTTTTGTAAAAAGGACTTTTAGCTCTGTTAGCCTAGGGTCAGTTGAGGATCACTCGTGTTAGAAAAATGATTGGGCAGGAAGAAGAGGAAGTGGCTGTTTCTTCTATCAAGATAGCGGTCCCACTTGAAAAGCAATACCTTTGGTGACCGGGTTGGAACCAGTGACATATGAGTTATTATTTAACTGTTATTGAAAAATAATAAAAATAAATCTACAGGTCCGTTTGACTTCCATTCAACTTTCAATTCGTACAAAAGTAATAAAAAATGATTTCATTTATAAGTTTAACTTTTGTAGATACGAAATACAAATTTGAAATTGTTCTCTAAAATGTGTTAGTACTTATGATCAGTCAACCTCTGTCTATCATACAAGTGCTTTTACATCGTTCTAATGTCAATAATATAGACGTTCAATAAATAAACATTTTCAAATATTGTTTATTATATTTTTAATATATTGCTCCTTTTTATCTTCGACATACATAAATTAAACAGTTAGAGGCAACTTATGATCCCCTCATTTTATTTTTCTCATGTTATATACATAACTCTCCTGCATGTATACGGTCTAGTATTATTATCAATTTTATACTTCTCAAATCATTTTGTTATCAATACACGATTGAAGTTTTTTACGCTTTATTTTCTAATTAAATTGCCATTAATATTTAAGACATTACTTTAGTGAAATATTTATTGTCGAAAAATATCTTGTATGCATAGAATATTAAAAGTTAAAATAGTATTATCAATAAGGTAAGAAATCATTAAATATAAAAAACATTTGTTTTTTATTTTCGAATTATATGATTTGCAGATTAGTTTTATTTCTGCCAACAGGTTGTTTTTTCATTTTAAGTTATTAAGAAATACAATAAAAATAATTTTGTTTTGAAAGATTTTATGTTGTTATTAAGATTAAGATTAACGTCATATGGATAATTAAATATGTACTAAATTTAATCTGAATTCGTTTTTATGATTTATGACTGAATGTTTTTGTTACCTGAAAGTTCATATTACCATTTCTTGTTTTCATTATACAAGTAAGCATGTTTTTTTTTTCTTTATTTATACTGTTTTATATATTTCTGATGAAAGGTAGATGTATAAGTTTAGGTATACAACGAAATATTTTAATTGATTTGAGTATCATTTAGAAAATTAAAAAAATAACTTACTTACTGAATAAACTTTATTACGATATAATAAATGTTCTTCTTGGTTTTAAATCGTTAGAGTAATTTACAAAGTCTAGAATAATCAACCTTCTTAAGAATATTACTCGATTAGTCTTTACGAATTAGCCCAACAAGTAATTTAAATATTAATATTCAATACACAAACAATAAAGCGGTTTACACATTAGTCCTAGTTAGAAAGTTGCCTTATAACATTTCCTATTTGTCATTTCTATATAATTTTCAAAGCTTTAGTAGTTGAAGTAATAAGTTTTGAGGCTACTGTAAAATTACATATAAATCAACAGTAGCCCACTTAGAGTTATTAATAAAGTTATCGTATAATACCATCAAAATGTAGTGTAGAGTTCAAAATAATGGAGTTAAAATACATTTCTTGTGAAACGACTTTTATTTGTAATTATCATAATATATATTTGATCTGATAGATTTATGGCTACATAAAAAAATATTTTTACTTTTGATAATTTATCTGGCGTAAATCGAATTGTTGAATTTCTTTTCTTTATTTTTAAGATTAAATACTCAAGTCCTCAATTAATGATGTGCATTTATTATATGTGTTTATACTTATCCTTTTTGTAAGTTATAAATTAGTATGCGGTGAGTTGAAATTGTTTTCTGTAAACATTGGTTCGTATCTAAAGGATAAATCAGGCTAACTAACGACTTAAACTTAATGAAATATTGTGTCAATTTTTGTTCTTGTTCAGGTGTTTTATTAACATTTAAATTGAAAAACAGTTTGCTTAAAAAATACCATTTTAAACGGTTAATTTTATTGTTTTGTACATTTATTTATTTTCAAAACAGGCGATAAACTTTTTCTACGTTCTGAACAAGAAACATATGGCGAGCAATGTATAGTATTTGGTTTTAAATCTATCAACTTATGGAGTTAACCAAACAGAGACGTAATTTGATCATGTTTTTAGGAGCAGGTTAAATGGCTTTTTTTTAAAAAATAAAAAATGAATTATTGAGTGTATCATGAGCTTAGTGTTTAATTAGCGTTATAATTTATATCATTAGACCTAAAATTTGCTTACAAATTAATTACCAATAGTTTAATCTAAAGAAAAAATAACGTAAATTCTAATTTTTACGCACATGGATTAATTAAAATATCTACGGATCTACTATCAACATTGAATTTATTTTTTTCCAACATATACAGCCTAACAATATTCTTAATTTATGCTAAAACTTAGGCAGTTACTAATTTTTTGTTGGTACAAAGTTACTTCTTTACAATAACCATTTAGCTAGTTTTAATATTGAACATGAAAGCTGATGTTTTTATAAGACAATATACAGTGTCGTTGGCTTCTGGGTCATTAATTTTAGTTTGAGTAATTAAGATAGTATTTTAGCCTTTACAGTTTACAAAATAAACAACAAATTGTAGTCATGTAAATACGATATTAAAAATATAAACTAAAATATTATAATAAAAAACGATCAATTAAAAATAATTAAATTAATGAAATATAAATTAATCGAATTACTTACATCATTTAAATGTTATTTATGGTTAACAAAATGACTATTTTTTTGTTGAGAAAAACTTGAAAAAAGTGAATTTACAGTATTTTCATCTGTTTTTATTTTACTGCGCGTATTTAAGATTTGAAAATGTACTGTTTTTCGAATGACGACTAAACGACTAAAACCGCGTGATTCTTACGAATGACGAATGTAATGTCATAATTACCACACGCAAGACAGTTATAGACACTGCTACCGAAATAACGGGTAACACAATGGTGACTCCGTGACGGAAAGTCGTTTATAAAAATTCCAATAACATACCAATCCATCAAGGGGGTATAATACTGATTATTATTGGACAATTTTCATACTTATAAATTACACCGCGTTGCTGGTCGCTCCACGCTTTCAGTTCAATAAAATAAATTAATTTGTGTAATAGTGTTTATTGCGATGTATTATTATCCGGGTAATGTACAGGTTTAATACTAACAGTTTTGTACCTATTTTTTTTTTTTTATCATTTTCATAATATATTTTACGGTGGTGTTGAATAAATACATTTTAGATACACCAGTCTTTAAATAATAAAAGAGTCATGAGGGGTGGAGGAGTTATAGCACAATTTTCCCCACCTCCGTAGTTACACAACAATTATTGAAGTGGTTCGTTTTTCGTTTATTGAATCGGTTGTAGAACGAAAATTAATAAAAATAAACCATTACATTCGATAATATTATATTTGACGCATTTGATTAGTGATCGTTTCACTTCCAATAATTTAAAAAATTGATACTTGTTAATTAGGGATATTTATATTGGTTTATCACGTAATCAAATATAATTCTGCATAAATTGAATCATATTACACCTACTACGTTCTTGTATTGATCAATTTACAGCAGCACAATATAAAAAGGTTAAAAAGGATTTTTAATGGAAGAAACAGGTTCCAATAATCGTTGCTTATTAAAGAAAATTATTAATTTAATTAATTATATATAACAGTACGAAAATGTACTCTTTGATTTCATAATGTTCATACATTAAATAAAGCTGTGTACACAAATTTGTGAAAAAATAATTTGTGCTTTGATTATGAAATTGATTGATTTTTATGTATAGATTTTAATCAACATAAAATTTAGTCGATTTTTGTAAACATTAAATTATTTTTACTCGGGCTTATAGCAATATAATTGAAAATTTACGTAGACCATAAAAGTAATGAAAAATGAAAATCATGTACGGTTCACTAAAGGAATCAATTATAAATTACTTGAATAAGTATTAAGTATAAATAATTCTTTTAGATATATTTATTTGATTTATTTTTCACCTTTTTTGTCAAATATATCCCAAAAATATTATTTATTTTGTTGTAAAGAGAGATTTTGTTCGAATCTATCAAAAATGATTATCAAAACTTCTTATTTAATCTGAAGTATAAAGGAGGAAAATCGATTTTTTTTGTTTACTTTAGAAAGTAAGTCACTGAACTGTAAGAGAGTGAACAATAAATAATAAAAATCACTCATTTAACATGCAAACAAATTATTTTTCCTTTTTATATATAATAAAAATTTTATCATGTAGAAAAAGAAAGTACATTTTTTTTATATTACGTACCTCGTAAAAAGGTATTGTTAAACATATATCATTTGGGAAAGAAATTGACTTTTTCACATTTATTTAATAAACTATTATTTCTTATAATACGTCCTATTTGATAAAAATTTGACAAGGAAAATTTACAGACAAGTTCAAATTGTCAAGAATAGTAAAAACAAAGTATTAGATAATTATTGGTAGAGTAAATATTAATGATCACGAAACTATGTGTTTTGATTAATAGGAATTGGTAAACGAAGTATAAAAAATATTTTATAAGAATTGTAATGGACGCATTATGGCATGAATGGTTATATAATATTCGGTGAGAATAAAAATAAATCAACGTAAGCTTTTTTTTATTATTTAAATGGCTACAATATATACGTAAAGGTATAATATAGGTATTTATTCTATAAAAATTAGTTTTTTTTTTTTGTATTAATTAAAACTTTTGATTGCTAATTATTTAATATCCTTCGTGGTTAACTTGTCGCAGTAAAATTCAATAAACGAACACGACAACAAATGAAATTTGAACTTTAAGTTAGAAAATGTAATATTATATCTTTGAGACGCCTTTATTCACGTCTGAGAGGGAAAGTGGCTGAAAAAAAAATTATTTATTTATATTTTTTAAAAAAAAAAATATATATATACAGAGCAATATATTAGTTTATTTTATATAATGTATAGAAGTTGAAGAGTAGAAAAGAAGTTTGCATGAAAAAATCACTAGAATATATATTAGCGAAAACCAGATGCATGATATAGTATATTTAAAGATTATTTCCAAGTATGAAATGTGCTGGTGTACCTATTTACGTGGTATAACATGAATGTTAGTATTTATTACGATCGTATTATTAAAAAGAAAAAAACACAACGATGATATATTTTTTCTCGTAATTCACCTGAACGAAATCAATGTTTGTGCAACCATTACTTATTAATGAAAATGTATTTCATGGGCATTAAAATATGTGTATTTTGCTTAAAATGCATTTATTTTGTGATACGATATTTTCCTTTATATTTATAAAACAAAAATAAATATTTGCTATATGCATGAAGTAATAAACTTATATCTATAATGTAATGTCAGTATATGGTTATATTCTTATTTTAGGTTTTGATTGATATGTAAAGAATTCATTGAATTCACCATTATTCTGGTAGTAAATTGCACCAAAAGTTCAGTGTTGTATCTCATTAGCTTTGAAATTTCTCACGAAAAGTACTCTAGACAGGTCGTTTCCCAATTCGTAAATTGTTTTAAATTCAAACCGACGAGAGAACGAAAGAATAATATCACATTTTCTTAAGGCAAGTGTGAGTTTGATTTTTATATACTTATTTTTTTGATAAAATAACTTTGCATTTAATGATTTCGAAATGTCGAGACAATCTCTTATTCATACATATAATGCACGTATACGTGAATCCATTATAAATATTTATCATGTTAGGATCGACAATTTTTGTCCAGTTAGTCATTGTTGCAGACATTTAAAGACGGAAAGATAAGTTGAGTTATTTTACGACTGTATATACACATCGTTTTAGTTTTACATAAAACGAAAAGTCTATTTATACTACTTGGGCAACAGAAATGTAGTACAAACACATTTGTATGATATTTTTACCATAATTTCATATTATCAAATCATCGAAATTCAGCTTACATCCGACGAGTAGTAAAATATTTCATGCGTTTCTATTTATTCCGAAGGTTTTTTTCCATACGTTAGCATTTTCTGTCCAAATTATCGACATAATAGTAAGGTGTAAACGAGTGCTTTTTAAATAAATTTATAATCATGAATCTGCCACGATTGTTTGTATTCGATTTTTCATTTTCCCATTATTTGTATTGTAATGTGCAACAAATATCTGGGCAATAAAATTGTGGCTGCTTTTTTCACTCGACGGGTGCAGTAGAAGTAGTTTAATTTTATTATTGATGCGAACAACAATACATTTACGGCAAACTCGCGAAGCTTTCGAAAATCTATTTTACCGGAAAATGAAAACGGCTTGGCTCTTGTAGAGGAAAAAATTACATACAGTTTCAGCCCTTCAGTAAACTGTACACGACTAAGGTCAGAAAACGTTTATAAATGTCATGTGTATGAAGAGGAAATCTTTTGTGTGCTGCTGCTGCTGCTGTTACTACTAGTAATGTTTTCCTTTGTATATTTCCAAAAATAAGTTATATGGTCTTATAAAAACAGTGATAAATGTAATATTGGCCCTACAATGTTGACGACCAAAGGTGTTTGGGGACAAATACACTTTTCACAGTCCAAATATATTAATAATGAATCAATTGCATTTATGTTTAAAATATCGAGAAAAGATACCATCGATGGCGGTGGAGTAAACATACTTGAAGATCAATAGCGAAACGTTTTGAATTGAATGCGAATTACCGGAAGGTAGAGTTAATCACGAGTTGATTGAATGAAATAGTCGTCTGTTTCTCTGTAATGCGCACCATAACGACCATTTAAAAACAGTTAATTACGTTTTATTGTTTATAACAATGTGTTTACAAGGTTTATGAAATTAATCCACCAATTTGACTGACTCACTCGATACCAATGCCAATTTTAAATTGATTTTAAAAATATGCAAATCATTGATTCAATTTTTTAATTTATTTTGTATATGTGGCTAAGAAATAAGGAACATACAAAATACCTACTTGAAAACGAAATAAAAAAATGTTGAATGCATAAATATTTATGGGCCGGTCCTTGTGAAGAAAAACACTTGTCTACAAAATACATAGAAGATTAAATAGAAAATCATTTTACATGTGAATACATACTACTAAATATAATTCGGTGCTTAAACTATACAAACATACGATATAGTTAAAATATACAATTTTTATTTAATCTCATATAAAGATTTAACTTTAACTATGACGTTGGCGAAGTGTGTATGGTTTTTTTTTTAAATCGTATTATTTAATTTAAATATTTATGATAACATTATCAAGCCTCATTGCTATCTGTGGGTTTTAAACATCTCGACGATTCGCTGAAATAATAGTTTCTCAAATCATTACTTTTATCGATTATGTATGAATAAAATAATCCCTATGGAGAAAGCCCCGATTCGTTTTTATATCTAAATATTCACTTGCATATACGATATGAAATTTTTAGTGCAGATTTGCCATGCCAAAAAGTGAAATATAAAAAATAGAAAAATCGCTATAAAAGGAAACGAAATAAAATTCAACGTTTCCTTTAGAAAATGAAATTCTAAAAAATTTTAGATACTTATTCTAAATCTTCTCTCTTAGTCATATTTATTTTTTCACTCGTACATTTTGTCGTTTCGACGTAACATTCTACATTTTTAATTTGTCAAGAGAATTCCTATGACGGCGCAGAGTATGAGCAAAAGTAGTGCATAACTGCGATGGGGAGCTGTATCATACGGTATTTATTAACTCAAGATACATTATTACAATGTACGAGGATATTACATAATATTAAAGCGGTCTGTGTTATTTTACAATACACGAATTTAATTAGTATCCTTTGTGTCAAATTTCCGATCGCATGACATAATCTACGATCTACTCGGTGCATAATCATTACCTTAAAACGTGTCTGCGGAAAAACAGTAAAGCGATTCTATGAGAAATACTGTTATATCAACACGTAACAAGGATTCGAAATTAAAACTTGTTTTCTGTGTTTACATATCAATTCACTTGTTCATCGTTTCACATTAAAGGTTATTGTATTCGAAATATTTGCAAAAGTCTCAGACACTAGTCCGCGTATTCGTCTATTAATAGCAGACGAAGGGATGACTGCGGTTATAAACGTAATAAAAATTGAAAATAGAAATAAAGCAAATTTTATAAAATAAACGCAGTTCGAAAACGCATTCAACACAATATTAATTTGGCCGGTCTATAATTGTAAACGATCCCATAATAAATGTCCACTTGGAAACAGAAATACGAGAAATTACGAGACAAAATATTCCGCTGCATGCCGCGAAAACGATATTGGAGATGCATGATCCCGTTTAACCGACGTCGATTTTTTATTTTTATACTGCAGCCGATATTTCTATTGATCGGAGGGTAGCAAACGGTGTCGTTAAAAGCTTTACGCTTATTTTGCATAATGTAGTTTACGCTGTCGACAATCTCGCTATTGTTTAGCATCACACATACACACACACACACACACACACACATATGGAACCCTTATTCGAATACCGGACCAAATGTACATCAAAAGTGAAATAAAGCAATAAAGCAGTATGGGGGTGAGGGGTTAGCTTGTGCGGGTGATAACGCGATAAAATCGTATTCGATCACCACGTACGGAACGGAAAGAAATTGATTATTAACGGCACTCGCTTCAAAAGCGATACACCTCGCGCACGCGGTACCACCCCCCACCCCAGTGAAAAATCAAAAACAAATGTTATAAAAAAAAAATACGATCCGATCTACGTGAGCGCAATACTTGTTTCAAAGTTTCCCGCAGGACTGTCAAATAAATCGCATACAAACACGTGCATCGTACGAGGAGTAATAAAGCGTGTGCGTTGTTCGTCAACGTTTTACATTTCTTCCGACCTCCCCGTCATTTTTCCCCACATTCATCCCTGCGTCGCGTTACCGATGACGTTCCTCGCACGCTCTCCACTAACGGTGGTCGCGTCCGACACTCGTTTGCGCAGGCGAGCAAGTCGCGCGAACGACAGGAGACTTGTAGCGTAAAACTTGTACGTCACCCGGTCGCTCCCCCATCAACCCTTAATCGGGTCTCTTGCGGCGCGCGGGCGAACCTGTTGGCTCGTCGACTAACCCCCCCCCCTTCTCAAATGATATGATTAACGGCGACGGCCGTACGACGAGATCGGGTTCGGCCATTAATATCGACGGGACACGTTTCGCAGATGTTCTCTCACCCCTCCCTCCCCTCAGATCGACTGATTTACGATCGCGGGTGGCGTACGCGTTCAAACTGTGATTGAATGACGACCGCCAATCGGTGATGGACACCGTTTGCGCACCATTCTCCTTGAGCGCTCGAATGACGCAGGCACGGCAATAGAATTTTTTTCCAGGCGAGGGCAGAGTGGAGCAAATATTTTTTTTTTTACACAGACTAAGGTTTTTTCAATAAGAATTGAGAATATTGAGGTTATTTAAACAAAATATAAATATTTTCGTGACATACAACCGTAATTAGACGAATACGAACAAATGAATCACAAGTAAATAAATAAAATAAATACATACAATTCAGAGTCTGTTTAACACAAATCTTGGAAAATACGAGAGTATTTACATAAATTACAAATTTTTATAAAGTATATATCATAAATTTTTCGATGTAGCTCTTTTGAAAATAATGTTTCATGACTTTATGATATCATACATATTTTTCATTTGGGGGGGGGGGCTGGCGAGGGAGCTGAACCATTTTCTGGGGGGAGGACTAGAGCCCTTTGCTTCCTTTTGTTGCCGTGCTTGACACGATACGTTTTGTCCGCACGATCGTCGTGTTCCGCGAGGTTGAGTTGCGCGTTCGGCAAATGCGTGCTTTAGTCGTTCGTCGTCGCTCTCGCCGAAACGGATTAAAAATAGATTATCGTTTCCGGATATAAAATAAAAAAAAAAAAAAAAAACGTTTTTATTCCCGATACTGCGTCGAAAACCGTGCACCCGTAGGCAGCAGATATAAAAAAAATAATTAAAAATCGCTTATAGGCAATTCGAGTCACGTTGATCCATAGGCGCGCGCGCGTATGTCCTTAACGGTCTTACGTTGACCATACACACAATATCGGAAAATCCCGTTTAATATGTTTTCGGAACCCTGCAGGGGTGTTTGTTTTCAGAACGAGCGCCCTTTGACTACGGCCTCGCTCGTTTCTCGTATTTTCCATGTACGTGTGAGGAGGGGTAATTGAATTTGCTCACTCGCCGGTGAACTCGTGTTGGGCACACGTGTAACTTAATAAATAATGTTTTGCAGGCGCGAGACGGACGTTTATACGAATTCAAGTGCTGCGACACGAGAAACACGGCGAGGTTCGTTTCGTTTACTTTCGGTGCACGGCGATGTAACTGCGTGCGTAAACGTTTTAATTCCGTGTTAGACGTCGGATACTTGGATTTTCCGGTAAATTATTCGCACGTTAGCCGATTACGTGTGCACAAGTGTAATTTGAATAGTAGGAACCTGATCAACCGTCACTGTCGGGATAACGGAGAGTGACGGTTAATCGAGTTTCTACTGCATAACTAACTACCAATCCTATTAAATATATATAATGTCGCGCGAAATTTTATTTTTTTCTTACCATTTTCGGAGTCAATTATATTCTAAACAAAAGCGCGTAGTTCAAAATTGTTTTTTTCAAGTTTGATCGTCCATTAATTGGGTACATTTTAGGGAAATATTTTATACGCTTTCGATGTTTTACACAATTTAATTTTACTAACCTGATTTCGTTTTGTAACTTCATGAATGGTTATTTTGTTGATTCATTTTAATATTATTTAAATTTCACTATACCGAAAAAATTTCCAAACAAGTAAATTGTTTTTTATTTAACTTATGAAAGTGGTTATACAAAAATTAATTTAAAAAATATTCTTATTACATTATAACATTGAATAAAGGATTTGTATGCATACAAAATTAAATATAAATATCAACTTTTACTGTGGAAAATACTTGTGGTCAGAGCAGGTAGAGAATTATAAAACCGATTTATATGAATACAGAAATAATACACTTTTAGTATCAACTACATACTATAGATCAGGGATGGCAAATCCATGATACGCGTGCCCGAGATGGCACGCGAACTTTTTTACTATTATATATTATATAATATTATAGGACCTATAATATAATACAATATAAATAATTAACAAAGCAATATTATTTTTATTATGTCCCTAAACTAACTTTTTTATAATAATACATTAATTATAAAATCCAATTATAATATAACAAAATATAATATTTTTAATATATTTTTTATGGCACGGTCTATAGATAAAAAAAAAAAAAGGTAATTTTGGGCGCGTAGTGTTCAAAAGGCTTGCCATTCCTGCTATAGATAATAATCGAAACAATTATGATAGTCAAAGACTGAAAATACGTTGAAAATAAAAATGTTTATCTTATAAAAGTTAACGTATCGTTTGATTTGCATAAAACTAATGATATAAAAATATCGAACACGTTATCGGCATGAATTTATATTTAATTTTAATCACATTCTCTATTATAATAATATTTAGTTATCTTTGAAACTGTCAACATCGTAATGGATTAGAAAATACAACTTTAATTACCTGCTAAAGCATATTTAACAGGTTTATAAAGTCGGTTTTAAATGTATATATTATTATTATCATAGCATAATGAGACACTATATACCCTTGTTAATTCACATAATCCTTGTGTTCATATTGTTGCATCATTTTCCCTGTTTTATATAAACCCAAACAATACTGCATATTATATTGCTGTTATTATCCATGAAGCGGAAATTCGACTTTGGATAAAACTCATGTGTAAAAAAAATCGGTATACTCGTGCATATATTTGTGTGTGTGTGTATTATATATTATATATTATATATGTAAATATAAATAATGTACATAAAACTCTGGAGGAAAATAATACAATGGCCTTTATCATGAAGATGTATATGTGTATTATATAAATTGCAATAAGAAAAATGTAAGAAAATAACTTAAGAGAGAAAATGATTATAAAATATTGATATAAATGCATTTTCGTAAGTATAATAGAGTTGTTATATTTATATTTTTCGGAATACCGAATAAATATGTATACCACGATAATTTACGATACTCGCGAAACGAATAGACGTTATTAAATTTCGTAAGATGAATCAGTAATCGAATTGTTGCCATTTACAACACAAATGTTACGTTACGTTCTATTTACCTATCACACAATCTTACCAAACATATATGTATGCGTTTTATAAAACGATTATCCATGATATCGAACAATAATTGTTAACGATACCTTACGGCGGACTAGTTTAAATAATATTACAAATAGCAATACATACAAATCGAATAAATAATTAAAATTTCTATTTTATTTTCATTGCAGGTATAAATCATGCCAGAAAAAAGAACACTCAATGATATCTAAGGAGCAAATTAATTCACTGACAATATAAAATAATATGGTAAAATCAATTACTGATTCGTTTAAAGAATCAGAAATGTAAATAAATAGTTTCGTCCGTCAATTGATCGTATGATAATTAATAAATGTTACACGGTTTAAATAATTATTAGCGTTCTTATGGGCTAGAGGGGAGGGAGTGCATTTATATAGGAACATAATTCTATACATCGAAACCTTCAAAATTATTTCTTTAAACGAACACGGTGTATTTTACTACAAATAATACTACACACACACAAACACTTTATTGCTTATTTAAATAAATTACAAAACCAATAATCGCGCCTCGAAAAATATTACTAAAATTATGCCATCATAAATTATTTAATACGTTGGAGATTAAAAAATGGATTAAATTTTTATGTTTCCGTACTGCATTCAATAAAACTACTGATAAATATATAATAAAATAATTTAAAATCAATTTTATTACACAAACTGCTTTCCTACCGTTTCAAATTTTAATTAAACTCAATAATATAGATTCAACTTCAGTACCGCATAAGATTGAAAAATATATTTATTATGTGTATATATATATATATATATAAAAAAAAAACAAATCAATTGCAAACAATAACGTTTAAATTTAAAGTTTTTCAGTTTATTAATTATTTAATATTTGAATTAAGTTGTTTAAATAATAGGCCTGCAAATAACAACTTATTCCATGTGTAAAAAAATAATATAAATATAAAAAATTTAAAAATTATATAAAAATATAAATTAATTCGATAAATGTTTCATAAAATAATTTCTATTAGAAGTGTTATGTTTTACATTTTAATTATTTAAAGTCGAAACTCTAAATTACCATAATATTAAATCATATTTTAGAATCGAGCTCATTGTTTAGAAATTACTTCTTTTGAACATTCGTTATGTAAATAGGTATTGACTTTTTTTTTCTGTATAGATATAATAATGATCTTTTACCTATATCTTATTTATAAAAATTACAGAAAATTATATTTTAATTCACAAATAAATTCGGTTTATACATTATTTATATTTTATAGAGTTTTTTTCCTAGTCTTATAACAAAAACATTTTTTTTTTTTTTTTAAAAGGTTAAACCCTTATTATACATTTCATTTGAATAATATTTAGTATTTTATTTATAATTTATTAAAAGTCAATTTAAGGGCAATTTATTTTCTTCAAAGATTAATAAATATATATATATATTTTTTTAATAAAAAACTTATCATAATAAGGAGTGGACCTAGTTGTTATATTAAAAAATATAAATAGAAGTACAACGACTAAATATTAGTAAATTACCTCATATGAAAAAATATTTACTGTATAATATTTGATTATCATGTTGTATATTTTTATGGAATATGTAAGTCACACTGAATTTCTTCTCGTTATTTTCAATTGTGAATACTAATCATGTTCAATATATTTTTTTTCCATCCAGTCGCTTAATGTTATGAAATATCGAATATTTTACAGGTATAATAAATTTAATTAATAATTAATTTAGGATGGGAGTTCATTAATTAGGAGCTATATGCATGCAAAACGTACATAAATTGTAAAATATATATTATAGTTTTCAAGTATTCCATGAAGCGTAAAATTGATTCTCGAGTTCATATGTTGAATAAATAATTAAGCTTCCGACATTAATAGTTAATTACTACAATATTTCTAAGAATAATGAGAATTGTTCATTTTTTTCACGAAACGTCGATAGTTCAAATTACCATGGGAGAGGTAGAAAAAATTATGAAAGAAATAAAATAAAATAATTTTTAATGTAGAGGTACAAACATATTATGATATATATGATACAAATATATTTCTCAAGTACGACTCTGAACGGATAGAAACATCAGATAATATTACTTCGGTACTCAATTATCGGTTATTTTCCGAAAGAATCAATTGTATAACAACGATAAAACACAAATGTAGAGGCTTAAGAGTAAATAATTGAAACCCAAATTACCGTCTCATTGTTTCATAATATAGAGAGATTGGAATTGAATTAAAGGTATTTTTAAACATTGAGAGGCATTTATATAAATAATTATTGGAGTTAAAATGTCAAACAATAATTCTTTCAGAAACAAATTAATCTTAATTTAATTACTGCAGGAAATTGTTATTTACTGAGGATAATAAATACGCATTTTTCTATAGTTTTGAAGTCGACTAAATATTGACGTATATTTCAGGCAAATGATTAAAAAAACATGCATAAAAAAATCAAAGCACTTTAAAATAACAAATAAATTGACGGTGGAAAGAAAAAAATCTTTAACTATTTGTTAGCTAACATTGTATATTAATAATAATACACTCGTCTATTATTTAAGTATATTCCGGAGAATTTTTTTTGTTTTTTGTGTGTTATTACATTTTAGATTTCCGTGGAAGTGAACGTATATTCGTGTTATTGTTATTCAATATAAAACCATTTTGTTATTGTCTTAGTGATTTTTTTTTTTATAAGAAATGCGACTATATTAATTTGTACGAAGGTATTTGGAATTTTTCGAGTATTTGAGCTATAAAACAAATACGTTACAATAACTTTACGTACAAATGAATTCTCGATATCTGCACGTTTTTTGTCTAAAATGTATACAATACAATATATATTGTTATCTCTGTGTTTGCTGCTGCTGCAACGTTATAATAATATTCGGTTTGAATACGCAAAGCGAATATCGATTATGACACGATATTCAAAGGGTACCCACAACTCGTTTATATTACCGACATCTATAGACGTTGTGACCGATACCGAAACATTCTTATGGAGATTTTTCGAGGGGAACAATACGCGTATTGTTGTTTTATACACCATATTATTCACTGCGACCGATTTCATTGAAAGTGATATCCATATACACGTTGCATCTAAATCTCGAAACTTTTTGTTTATTGATTTTATAATACACACAAATAAATAATATATATTATATATACGTATATGGTATTGTGTAGTAAACGTAGGAAAGGGCCAAATGGCCGACAACCAGTGGGCTGACATGAAAATATATTTTTTACAACTGTAACATTCTCAACTATGTTCTTATATCAGTACTTCTAATCGACTATTAAAGCTAATAACCCCATAGAAGATGTAAAATATCGAAAATACAAAATTAAAGATGGGGAAAATTTTTAAAAGGATAACATGTAACATAAAATCATACATTTACAAACTATTTTAAATTGAATATATTAAATTATAATTTTTAATTATTTTAAATTTTAATACTTAATTTGTGTTTTCCGTTTTTTAAATAAATATTTTGTTCAGCATTCTAAAATTATATAGAAAGCAAGTATTTTAAGTTGATCGTATAGACTGCCTGCCTGATTGTTGTCGGCTCAATGATGTGATATCAATAGACGTTTAAGATATTATTGTGCCGCGACCATTATAAGTAGGGCCCTGCATTGTATGTGCTAAAAACATACGAAATGTTCATGCATTTCTACATTGATTATCATTAAAATATGCAAAAATATGCAAAAAAAAAAAATGCAATATTAATTACATTTATATTATTTATAAATGTATACAATTCATTAAATAATTAATATGGAAC
Source organism: Sipha flava (assembly GCF_003268045.1). Taxonomy (NCBI): domain Eukaryota; kingdom Metazoa; phylum Arthropoda; class Insecta; order Hemiptera; family Aphididae; genus Sipha; species Sipha flava. The sequence goes on along the minus strand of NW_020272972.1, from coordinate 827,822 downwards.
AAAAAAATGTATTTATGATTTATAATATTTTAATTGTTATTATTATATTTTATTATGATTTATAATATGTAATATCTAGTCGAAACAATTTAAGTGTAATTTTTATGTTGTGTTTAAGTGTATGTTGATGCTACTATATATACTATTAACTGTAAGTATAATTTCAGCAAAAATTAAAAAACAAATTTAGTAAACTGTTATGGTACTTTAAAGTTACATGAAGAGTTACAGTTGACTACTATAGATTTGGATAAATTTTTTAAATTAAAATACTTTATTCTGCTGAATTTAATCTCACATATTTTACAAAAAATAAATCCCCCGTCAGATACTAACATTTTTTTTTTAAAAGTTTGCGATATATTTACAAGTAAACGCTTGGCATTTTAATAAGAATTACGAATATAAACTATTGTGAGGAACGACTAGAAAATAGATATTATAGATAAATTAAAAGAAAAAAATAAGTGGGTAGAACCAACCAAATAGTAAAACAAACGAGTATGAAACACTTAGATATTTGATTATAATATACTGAAAAATCATAAAATACAGAAATGTAACAAAATCAAACTTTGAACTTTTTATATATTGACTAAATTTCAAAGTTGTGACTCATTTAGCTATTTTTTAGACTGTTAAAATAAAACTTACAAATACATATAAATTCGGTCCTTAGTTGTAAGCATTATTTGTATTATACTAAATTTGATGGGCGACGTAAAAAAACGCTACTCATTTATTACAAACAGTAAGTTATTTTGTATTATATTCTCTTAGTTGTATTGTTTTATCGTTTTCACTAGCCGAAATGCGCTGTATAACTGATTGGCGAATGATTGCTTTATTGATCACGTCCAATTCTTCGTTAATTGTTATTACGGCACTTCTTTAATTGGATTTCGATTTGCTTTCAACAGAGAAAAACTTTAATTTACAAAAGTGCTCTTCGCAAAAACTCGTCTTCACATTTGATTATTTTTGTGTTTCGATAGGTCCATTCAGACGTATCTAAATTACACAGGTACTCCATTTATCCGATTTATCGTTTGATAAAATGTCCTTTTGATACCAAAAATCTGCTTTCTTTTTTATACATAATTACGACCACATAATAAATATTTTGTAAGAGTACATTAAATAATAATATATCAGTTCGATCGTAACGTTCAACATAAACACGTCGTCAAAAAATAAATTTTAAAATATTGATAACGATTCGCCCAATACGCGCAGCACCTTAAAACTTCATCTGTCAAATTCATCTTTACCACCTAAGCAGCATCATAAAAAAATCGAAATTTTTCATTTCACCAAACAAGTCTTCACATCTCATCGTTCAACCTTTAGATCGTAATAGCTTCAACATGATTGTTCATCACTTAAATGAAACTGATGCCCGGTTTCATACATTTTCACTTCACTTCCAGGGTCACCATTAGAAATTTACATTCCTCTACCTAAAGTACCGATATCTCCTCTGTTCTGGAAGAATTTGGACATCTAGTAAAACACGTTTACAACACCAAAGGATAAATATAATCGTCTCCTCCCCCTATATTTTTGGAGATCTATTCGAATGATAATAATAAGGATATTCATAATACTGAGTCGTTCCAAAGTGGTAATTGAAAAACCTCATCAAAAGAGCCTGAGTATTTCGCAATGTTGTAGGTTCCAATATTTTGCGTGTGGCCACTGCGTCAAATGTGGTGTGGAACATCATACCAACGGGTGCACCGATGACCGGAATATTCAAGCCAAATGTGAACTTTGCTTCAAGGACCACACCCCCAACCATAAGGGCTGTTCAGGTTTCAGAGGAACTCAAAAAAAATGGAGTGCTTCAAGACACATCCAGCCAAAGTTTCTGAGTCTTCAACCCTCAATCCAGTACGATATCTTACGTGAAAGTCACTCGTGATCAGGATTTATCCTCAGATCGTATTTCTGTTACATTATCTAATGTCATTACTAACCTCAACTCTCAAATTGGTCCACTTATTACACGCCTCTCCTCATTTCACAATGCTCTAATCACTAAAATTACTATACCTCTATAATTCTTTCAGTACAATATTTTCCTCGTTATAACATTAAAAACCGTATCCAATGCTATAAGTAATACTCTTAATAATGTTTAAAATATACCTATATGTATCTGTATCTGTCTAATTATATTTAGGCTTTAGTGTCCCATATTACTGTATCATTATTATTATCTGTTTATTCCAATACTCTATCATTATTATGCTTACTATACGTATTGTAATATTTTTTCTTGTTGCTTACATGCAGATAATAGTTGATCCATAATAGTTGTTTACTGAAATCTAATGAAAAAAAAAATAAAAAAATAAAAAAAAAATATACTCTTTAAAGTTCTGTAATTAAATTTTAATTATTTATTTATAATTAGTATTCTCAATACAGCCATGTTTATATTATTATTTTATTCAATATTATCCGTTAAGAAATTTTATGTTAAATCATTTATTTGCATGGTAATGCATTTTGAGAGTTCCTGAATAAGATATGCTAATTGTTAATTGAAATCCAAATTTGAATAAATTATAATGTTACCGGTATATTAATTTTGTATTTAAACGTTTTCAATTACTGTTGTAAATAAACGATTATATATATCACGTTTATTATGATGGTGTGAACTTAATTTAATTATGCTTCGTATGTTTACACAATTAAAAGTAAATAAATTTTTCACACTAAAAAAACAAATGCATATAATACTGTATCTTAGTTGAAAGGAATACGGTTATAGCTTAAAAAAATTTACTTGAGTTTTATTTTTTACGACAAACACAAATCGATTTACATTTTTATCTTAATTTGTTTAACATTCTGGATTTTCGATAAATGTAAATCGATCTTGTCTTCTTTGTTACAGAACATACATTTATATTACATTTAATCACAAGACAAAGCAGTTCTTTATTATTTCTTTGAGTTTTATTATAGGTTTACATTTTTTTGTCATCGATAACAAAAAAATAATGAAATCAACTTGGGAACAATAAAAACAAAAAAGTATTCAATTATAGATCCATTTAATATAACATTGGCAAGGGAAATTCATTAAAGTCTTAAAGTTGAACTAAGTCTTTTTTTTATTTAATATGTATTATGGATTGGTCTGTGTCGTCGAAAGTATCCAACGACAAGCATTTGTTGTTGAAAAAAAATAACTAACTTTAATAATACTTTGATCACGATCCGTCGAGTTTTTCTCTAACCAATAACAGAAATTAACCGACCCCCTTAATGCGTAGAAAATTAAGTAAAACCCAATATTAAGTACCTTGGGTTATTTTACACTCAGAGTTCGTCGATTCAATTAATTGGTTATTGAGATCAAGTTAGCCGAGTGTTTGTTACCTATGTACCTACATTCCAACCGAATATTTTTCCACTGTACACTTAATGAAAATGTATGATTTATTGTTCACTCGATCCAATTCGATTGATGTATTTCGTCTCCGAATGAAGAACTGTCATTAGATTTTTCGTCTGATCACTCGGGTGTTTGAAATACCTTGATAACGCTATTCAATGCATTTTGTCGTGTAACAAAACGTACCGAAGTGCGATTAATTTTGACGAGTGCACGAGCGTATTGAAATGTTATTTACTTATGGGTATATTCTTGTGAACATTGAGCAAAGTGTTCCTCTCCCACGTTTGAACGGAGCCACGTCTTAAGGTGCCTGAAAGTAGAGAACGGATCGCATGTATAGTGTTTTGCAACAAGTTGTTAAAACCCAAATTAGCGATTAGCGGTACCGAAGCAAGTGTAATATTATATAGACGTACGGTTAACGGATTGACAATAATCGTGTTTAAGATAAATTATCTTCCCGTCGAAGGTCGAACACTCGAACGTTTCCGTAGATTTACTATTATACTTATATTTACTCGCCAACTGTATTATATAGTCCATTAATAAGTTTATAATCGTTTATAATCATATCCTTAGAAGTTGGATGGAAATTATGATTTCACGAACGAGTGGTGATGCAGTTTAAATGTATATTAACTTAATATGTTGTATAATGTATTCATTGCAAATATAATTGAAAAAAATTAATTAAAAACGCAATTTGAGCGTATTTTAATTTTTAAATATACATGAAAGACTTAATTTGATTTTTTTTTTTTTTTAGGGGGGGAGTGTGGCATGACCCTTATGACCCCCCTCCTTGGATCCGCGCATGGTCGTGTACGCCGCTCCGGGTTTCCACCGACTGCAACACGTACCCGTTGGCTGACTACGTCCTCACCACCGGAAATCGAAATCGATCGGGAGAAATCTACGCCCGGTACGCGTCCCCGCAAAACCCGAATGGCCCTTCACCGGACAGCGTTCGTCCATTTATCGCGGGGGCCATATTAGCAATGCACGTATAATGGCATTGGCGAACGCTTCCGAAACGAATTTTCCACCTGATCCGATGGCGTTTCAACGGGTCAATCGGCTAGTTTTCCAATCCGTTAATTATCCGCGCGCCCGTCAAACTGTCCGTTGCCCCGAACCGCGGGAGGGTTATTTCGTTCGTGTTGTTTAATTGATTTGCGAACAGAGGCGGCTCTAGGGTTTAATTCCGGAGGGGAGGGGGGGCATAAAAATCACACTTATTTTCCCTATCGGAAAACCACGACATAACGAACTGAAGTACTAGTGTACAACATGAAAATGAAAACGACTAACAAGAATTTATAATTAAACGATATCTAGTATACTAATATAATATAATGTTACAAACCTTAACAGTAAAAGCGTATCTTCTTTTTCTTCTTCTTCTTAGAGTTTAATCAGCCTTTAAGACCATCCCATCTTATAACCAGGGTTCTATCCTTCTTCATCCAGTGCTAGAGTTCTCCAATTGAAGTAAACTCCCATCTGTTCAACATCCTTATTTTATAACATCTTCCTACCGCATTCTTGGTCTTCCAAGGGCCTTTTACCTACAGGATTTTGTTCAATTACTGCATGCAGTAGTGGATTTTGACTTTTCCAAGCATTACCAGCTTTAATTTAATTACATTAAATTACATTCATCTGTTGCTCCCTCCCTAGAGCCCCCAATGTTTGCGAACACCTAGTAGTTATTTTTAGATCGACAATAATTTGGTTTTATTAAAATAATAAAAAAAATTTGTTTTATTTATTCAAGGGAGGAGCGATTATTATTATTATTATTTTTTTTTCGAGGACTCGTAAACCAAAAATTTTTGGGAACCGCTGTATTATAGTATTTATCAACATGATTGTAGAAATATTTTATACTTGCGATTTAATAATTGTAATGATTAAAAATTATTATTCGTGATATTTTCAGTTATATTTTTAGTTATGTGTGATTTTCATCAGTTCTTTCACCAACCTTTATATTAATATATACATAAAAAACAACTAAAAAATATTTAAAGTTGGTAAATGCTTAGATTAGCTGCCCATATTTGCCCATTATGGGATAAAGAACAATTGAATTCAGAATTTATTGTAATGAACCACCATCGAAATTGTTGTGTGCGCGCGTTCTGTGTTGCTGTATTACGTGTTATTTTTTTTTTTTATTTACTATGGATTTAAGACCTACTATGGGTCGTTTAAATATTCATGAAGAGATTTTCGGTAATGGCTTACAGTCTTCAATGCAAGATAAAAAAAAGTTGCTTACCCGTTTGTTTTAAATATGCTTGAATTTGACGAGAACAATATTGATATTAACAAATGAATTATTGATGTTAAAAAATGTTTGGACCAATTTTTTTTAACCGATAAATATTTCTATCCCTTATAATAATGTACATATATTACATACATGCATGTTACTGTGTACAGAGTGTAGGTACTTTTCTCTGAATCAATAAAAAGTTGTTGAGTTCTTTTAAAATTTGTTTAATACGAATAAAAATTGTTTTCAAATACGTTCAACTATTTTCAGTCACTGTCTAGAGAGTTTTTAATCCCGTATTGAGTTTTGATCATCTTTTTTTTAACTTTAAACCACTGCGTCCCGGTCGGTGTTTCGGGTGTATTGATTTCACGCGTCCTCCGCCGCGATCGGAACCCGCGGGTTCGTAAATTGTTTCGATTTCGAACCCCATTCCCGTTCTCCCGTAAGCGCGATACGTTTTAATCCGGACGCGCTGCGTGTTTTCCGGAGAGTTGGAAAAAAAAAAAAAAACCACGGCGTTAGCGGTGCAACATTTTGTTCGTGCATCGCGCACGGGAAGAGTACAATAACCGATCGACGTTTGCACTCACGACGCGGTGCAGTGGACATTCGACTGACGAACGTTCCGATCGGTCCCTCGTGCGTTGTTGCACCGGCGAATAGCGTTCGACCGTTCGCTACCGGTATCTTATGGGTCGCGATAATCAAGACGATCATCCAACGATAACAGGATATCGCGACCGATTGCCGGCGGCTATTGATTTTCGAGATGACATTAAACGATTTCGCGTACGAACATTTCGTACAAATCACGGCACCGATCGAAACCACCCTAAACGACTTGGCCGGTTGTTGCGAACTCAGGACTCTTTGCTAAGCCTCGTTTTATTGTTTGATAAAAGTTCTATGACGATTATTTCACACACATATATATGTACACATTATATTACGCCGGCCGAAGCAACGATTGTTGGACGTAGTAAAAAGGACACTTGACGGATCTGAGACCGGAGCGGAACGGAGACTTAAGTCGTGCGCGTAACACAGGGAAGTGTGGAAGGACATGGATTGACTGCAAAGAGCCTATAAGCACAGCAAAAGCAAAAAAAAAAAAAAAATAAAAAATTATTAATATTATATTACGTTGTAAAACGGATTTCTTTTGAAAGTACGGCGGATTTTTTTTTTTTTTTCCGGCAACACTTTTTCAGAGTGTAAACACGCAAATATTTGTATCGGATCGGACGGTACCTTATACAATTTTTTTATTCTCGTACATTCATATGTAACATCCAATCGTTAACTTATTGTTGTCTGTCGTAAGAGAATACAAAATGTCAAAAGCGAATGGTGGTGATCATTGAATGTATATTAATTTTTAAAATTAGCGATTCGACAGAAGCCAGATTAACTATATTCGACTGCTTCGTGGATTTATACATTCGCTGTTATGTGGTATTTTTTTTTTTTTTTAGTCCGATATTACGTAACCTAGACCAACGAACACGGGTTACGACCGATACCGGAAATCGTACGGAAATGGTGTGGACACGATTATTAACCAGGGCGAGATTGGTTTCTTTCTGCGATTCGAATCCGCGCCGTGATGTTCTCTTCGACCGGTAGATGTGACGATTATCATCGTAGCTAATAATAATCGGTGCGAAATCCCGCTGCAGACAAACGAACCGTCGTTCGCGATCATCGTGGAGCGTGAAACGTACACGTTCGTTATTCATGACCGGGCGGTCACGCGACTCCGTTTCAACATTATTCCAACACGCCCACTGCTCCCGTACAAGCTCACTTCGTTTGCCCTGGATCCACTTTAACGGTTTACGTGACGAACGATAGTAATTTATCCGGGCCCGTCTCCAACATTCATGCTTATCTCCGGAAAGCGCGTTGGTCAAGTTCGGTTGAGACGTAACAGATACTTCGACGACGTTTGTGTATTTCGCATATTATAGAAATACGAACCGAGGTTGACATCAACGGCCGCGAAACTTCCCTTGTACGGTACGGTTCGGCGAGCGATAGTTCACGGTCGAGATTTCGGAGCCCGGCAACGGTCGATGAGAGGGCTCATCCCTTTCAATTCGACGCTAAAAGCTCATCAACAGCCGTTTTCCGCGCGCGTCCCAAAAATAAAATGTACCGCCGCACGGGGCACGGGTTTAATATTTAACGTTTACCATTTATTCCCGTCGGTCGGTGCCGGCGGATTATATTATGCTGCGCGCGATATATCCACCGGGTGGACGTACGCACACCGACGGCATGTATATACATATATAATGCATCCGATGATGTATTCCCGTGCGCAGGTGTGGAAAATCACATAAACACCCGCGGCCGCGTTCCGCGCGTGAACCGTTCTCGGTTGTACGTTGTTTACGATCGAAATCGTACGTACGATCTTGCGGCGGGTCCGCGAGCGGAAAGCGATCGGGACGCGAACGTTTTTCAATTAATACACCGTTCGGGGCTGTGCACCGTCACCCTTTTTCGGCGGTCGAATGCTGTAGCATTAAAAACATCCGTACGATTAGTTTTCCCCGTCAACCGTTCCGACTGTTCCAACAACGGTAATGTTTTTTTTTTTTTTTTTTCGTTGTTGTATTTATCGAATAAATCAATAGTTTTCGAGATGACTTCGTTGGTTAAAACCAAACGGTTTATTGTTTCCTGATCGATAAACGTCATTCGGTGGTATCATATGTTTGTGCACGCGCCCGCGCGCGTGTGTGTAGGAAGGTACAGTTTGCGTTTCTTCGAAAATATCCGTTGTGTAAACGTTCTGAAAATCGTCAGAAACGTTTGGCATTCGCTAAAAAACATAGTTCACTATAGTTTGTAGAATACGTACGTTGATAAATTTATACATTTACTTAAAAATTAAAAAATTCCTTAAAAACGTAATTATATTTATTTATTTTTTTTTTTTTTATCATTGTTTCCACGTATAATATTATTATTACAACGATTTTAATCAAATATTTCCTACAACGTTATTGTTTGGTTAGCAGCGCGATATATTTAATACATAATTACATTCAGCGTTTTGTTTTTTATTTTTTATTTGTATACCTACTGTCACTTTTGTGTATAATACTCACTCTGTACTTTTTCCTTATGTATTTAATGTGATTCTTACGATGTATCTGTGATCGTAATTGGGCTCAGCCCGTATATACTCTAAATCAAAATAAAATAATACTGTGATCCCGCCAGGTGAGATTAAAGTTCATCGAGAAACGGGTCATTTCTGAAAATTTTAAAAGGAAAATTCGTTTTTTGTGCACACGCGGTTTGGACAGTGACTCTCTAATGATGCCAATTAGCGTTCTCAACAACAAACGTGTTAAATATACATATTATAATTAGTACCTTAATTATTATATGAAAATATGGAACTTGGTTTTGCGTGTGCCAACAGTTTTTGTGTAAACTTCATCTATTGACCCGAAAACAAGAAATCGGTTAATTCCTTGGTCCACTGCACGTGTTTGAAAATAAATTAAAACTTTTCTCTTACGTTCAGGTTCAACCATAACCAAATTATGTGGCTAGGGCAAACTACAAAAGAAAAAAAAAAAATTAAAAACAGTGTGTACATTTTCGTGGTAGTATATATTATATTTGTTAATAATTGTTCCGATATAAATAAATTATAACATTTTTGATCCATAGGCCAGCATGCATCTATTCACAAGTTCATTCTATTCGTATATTGACCGTCGAATTTTCGAAATCGATAGTTTTTAACTCCGAACAAACTTATAAGAAATATATTTGTTCCACAACGGGATTTATTTCTATATTTTATGATGGCAAGTTTTAAAATTTTACTTTACATTTTTCTGTACCGTAAAAAATATTTGGTAAATATTAATTTAAAAAAAATCATTAGAATAATAATATTGTTATAACGCACTTTTAGGTCTTATTCATTTAGACGTTCTAACAGTTTTCGAAAAAAACGCATAGTTTATTTTTATTTACTAAACAAAAAACATTTTTATTGATATTAGTTTTTAGTAATTATAATAGTAATTTTTATTCAACGTGATAACCGTACATTAATACATTTTCTCCATCATTCTAATACATCCTTCAAAAATATAAAATCGACGGTTGTACAATTCAACTTCTTAATAATATGCTTTATTCAGTGATCGATAAGATGGATGGATGAAACCTCGTAATTTCGACACTCAGTCATATTGTATGTGGACAGAGACACAGAGTATCCGTTCAAATAGGGTCATGCACGTCTTGCTTTATATCAAGAATTTTTTTTTTTTTCATATCATGCATTTGTAAAGAATACTGTTTTCTTTGAATTTAATTTTAATTTTGTGGTACAAAAATTGATGATGATGAGAATAATAATAATAATAATAATAGTAATAGTTTAAGCATTTTCTTTTTTTGAAAAGAGTCTTTCATTATTTTAAATTCTTGTAATGGTCGACTGAAAACCTAGAGAACAATGACCTGTCAAGTTGTGAAAAGAATTCACTGAATAAAACAAATATCCCTTAGTAATCTTTACGCTTGTTTATTATTCGTCGTAAATCGTTAAACGTTTAAATGTTAAATTCAGATCGTTGATTTCTGTTAAGTTAACTATCACGAGTATTTCAGAACAGCGATAAATTTACACAAATATATCAATAACGCTCTATTATATTCATTGCATGTAATAGATAGATACATGTTTTGTATTTATGCAAACGAAATGAAAAAATGAATACACTTTATCGTATAAATATTTAATAAATTCATTTTATTTGTATAAAAAAAAAAAAAAACTCACTGAAAAAGCAAAGTTAAATTGAATATAACTTTGATATTTATATCAGATATATTCATATATGTTTTTACCTTAATTAAAAACCGTTGAGTAAATGACATATGTAGACTTGTGGTAAATAATATTTGTGTGTACGTTACGTTCAGTTGTAAAAATTTATTAAAATTACTAAAAGATAATTTATAACCCTTTTTGTTCACAGATCACCTAATAAATAAAATAAAAAAATATAGTGTTTGTCATAAGAAAACTGTTAATGTAATATGGTTATAACTTTTTTGTGTTTTATAAAAATCATGCTTTTCTGCATTTACGTCGCAATTTACTTGTAATTTTTCTACTATTTCGCCTAACCAAGTATTCACATAAAACATTAAAATTGGGTTATATATAATTAATCTGCCCTTCTATCAATTATTGATTTATATCATGCACTCCGTTTACCGACCAAGTATTGTACAAATTATATTTGGGATATTATTACCATTTAATTACTCAAACTTTTTAATGCTTAATGCATAGAAAATATATAAAACAGATATTGAGCAATTATTTAAATTTACAAAAAATACTTGTGAAAACTATTTTTTATTATATAAAGATTAAAATTTCGTCAAATTATTCAAACACTTCAATATTTAATTAAAATACAACAGCTTAAGTGTCACTAATGGGTGGCTCTTTTAATCACTTCTTCCACGTCTGTTGTTTTGTTTGTTGTTTTTTTATTTTTATTTTTACATTGCACGCGTATACGTATTACGCCGATAAATCTTACAGATTGCATATTATCTTAATAAAATTAAAAAATAATGTAAAAAAAAACTTGTTTTAAGTTATTATTTTCCGAAACTATTATCGCAATAAACTCAATAATTTAACAATCAATATCCAAGTAGTATTTCGCATCGGATCCGTTCATGGTGTACTAATTTATTAGTCATCAGCAAGGTATAACGAAATTATATAACCTGTAATTTCGTATAGTAACTACTTTTTTTACGATTTCAAAGTTTTCATATAAAAACATAAAGAAGATAGTTGAACGTATACATCGCTAGAACATTAGCAGTTCCATACAATGCGAAAATGTTTTCTTGCATAAAACGTTGTTTATATTTTATGATATTTTTCGAAAAGTAAAACGATTATTATTAACGTTCATCCTGAACCTCCCACGAAAAAAAACTAGACCCCGTCCCATCCCGGTGTATTTTGTATACAACGCGTTTCCAGTGCACCAATAATATATATTTTCCGTATCGGGTGTTTCACATGTCCCGAATCGTTGGCCGGACATGAGTTGTATATGGTGTGTTAGCGCTGCATCGGAATCGATTTGGGACGACTGCGTTTTTGAGTCTAAATGTTTTGGCGTTGCATTGAACAGGAGCTATTCGAAACGACAGTTAAACAATAGACGGCCAATTGTAATCGATTTCATTAGTTTCGAGGTTTTATTATTTGCTTTTCACCGCGATACGAGCATTTACGGTTTTGGCGCATAAAATATTCAAAAAACATTCACCACCACTTCCAAACCCTAATCATCATCTCCACCACCACCACCACCACCACCACCACTACTTCTACCATCATCGCTACCACATGATCACCGACGATACTCCTTTGCTAAACGGATTACCAAACACACTTTACACAGAACTACGCGAATGTACAAAATATAAACCTTTTCAATTCATTTCCCGACCACACAATACACTTGAGAGTTTAATTGGGTCTTTTATTTTCCTATACACTTCGGAAAGGTCACCATCAGCTTTTATTAGCTATGTGTGTACATGGCGTTTGCAATTTATATAAATATATGTGTATATATGTTATTATGTACGTTTAACAAAACATGTCATTGTGTCCGCGAAACCCGCAGATTCCATTATTTGAACGCGGTTTAGTTTTTAACATAACTTGTATGTATTGATGTAGCGTATCGTAATTACGTTAACCATTCGATTGCGTTTTTGATTCGGGAGGAGCCGCGGTTTTGCACTTTACACTGTTTTATTTCTTATTCGTAAACTGGCCTATCCGTACAATCCGCTGCTGTTGCAGTCGTTGTACGTTGTACCACGAGTTTTTCAAATTTAAAACCGGTTGCTAAGAATGACGTTTTCCTTTTCGCCATGTAATTTATTAGTTGTCAATCGATAATTTTCCTGGCCCGACAACTATCTCAAGTGTGTCATTATGACTGTATTCTTATTATATTATTTTCTAGTTTTATTAGTTTATTTTATTTACTTATTTACTCCAATATGAACTTAATTAATTTCGTACTACTGATAAACCACGGAACATTTTTCGTTTGAAGCGACGGTGAGGTAATGTAGTCAATGTTAGGTTGGCGGTGGGAGGATCAGAGTGATATGGGACGTTTTTCTGGAGTTTATTATAACTATAGTACGCTGGTGTTGATATCGTTAGAACGTAGAGAAATCATGCAAGGATTTATTAAAGACGGGGCGTTAGTGAGGAGTCGTGTTGATTGAAATTATTGAACGATTCTTAGATCAGACATTTTTTTAGTCACCCGGAGTCGAGTGCCGTACGTCATTTCAGGATGTATCAATTACTTGTAAATTAACATTTTGTTTTTTAACGACATTTCCGACCGGAGTAGTTGTCTTAGTTTGTGAAGTCTGAGATTGAAAGATTTTCGTTTTGTTTTACAGGGGTTGCCCGAGTCTTTTATCTAGATGGAGACCTAAGTAATTGACAGAGATATTCGTAGGGATTATTATGTCTTTAAGCAAAGCATGGAGAATATTTTTTGGACTGAAAGTAAAGGGATATGCGTGAATTTAATTTGATTTATTTTTATTTTCCTTAAGTTAAACCATTTTCGTAATTTGATTGGGTGGTATTAGAGATTTATTATGTCAGAGTCTAAGTCAGGGATATATGAGGTTATAGCAGTATCGTCAGCAAAAATGGCTAAATTGATGATATTTGATTGTGGTAGGTCAGTCGTTTATAAATTATTTATAATATTTATAATTTAAAATTTAAATCATCGAATTTCCAATTCCGTTATTTCGTACGGCTAGTGCGAGCGAATGAAAAAAAAAAAAAAATTACGGCAGAATATTCGAGAAAATCCCTGGCTTCACGTAAGTACTAGCATTGATTTAATACGCACAAGGGGCTAAGAGTTTGTCGAAATGAATTTGGCTGAAAGTTACGAAAAAAAATATATCATCAACCTTACAGATCGACTTTTATCGGATTTTCAACTGAGAGGATGTAACATTAAACAAATCGTTTTTTGTAAATGAGTAAGTGAATTTATTGAAATGAATACTCGTGGTTATGGAATAGTAACAAATTAGCAGAACACCGTGGTATTTTCTAGATCTCATGGTTTTACTATATGTTTTGCGATATTATAGCCGCTTAAAGATATATTTATTTACCAACAAAAATTGTACGTTGTATTATACACTGTTTATCCACGCGGAACTTGTTTGTTAAATTTACTATCGCATAATTTTTGTAGTCATGCAAAATATTTTAAGTACAAAAATAACATCTGGGACAAGTGTCTTCAACATTTAAGCATTATCATTACTGAAAACTTGTTAACTTCCATGGGTTAGTGTCGTATAATATTTATAATAAAAATTATGACAACATTATACAACGTTTTTACGCGTTTCTGAACAACGTAATTTTCTTATAAATTTCTAACAAGACATAAATATGTTCTGTGGTGTCGGACGCATAATTTATACTTTAAAACTCAGAGATCAAACATTTTACTCACATATTAATAGTCATTCGCAATCCAATCGAATTATCTGTCGGATAAATTAAAAATTAAATTATTAAATTAAAATCATCAACATAGTTGATATAAAATACCATTAGGATTTAATACACGCACAAATGTCAAGACGCAGTCGATTTGTGAACAATACGCAAGTACAATAATATTTATGCCGACACCAGTACTGTACCCTATTATAGTAGGCATAATAATAGGACGAAAAAAACATTTATCTTTTTAAAATACTTCAACGGTTCTATTATTTTTATTTTTATTTTGACATACACGTGTTCTACGCGACCGGGTCGGCATAATGAATTGGCACTTCGAACGCTTTCAGTACCTGCACAATAACACAATAATATAATAGGGACCGATGATGAACGGAGGAAAACACTCGAAAAGCGCACAGGGTCATACGGTGTTGATCCGGTTAACATAAAAACCCATCAGATACATAATATGTTAAATAATTTGACGTAGAAACGAACATTAATCTTCGCTCGCATCCGTACCCTTAAAGAGAAGGGCAAACAGAGAGAACGGATGTACAAAAATGAATACTTTGTTTTCATAGCGTCACTCTCGTATACATTTCTATCCGTACTTGCCAAGCCTTTTAGAATTGATCGTTATCCCTATAAGTCAAAGTCCTATTATGGGAGAGCAACGGACGTCTTGTTATAAATGAAAAGTTTCGGTCTGAAATCCAAACAAAACCGATTTGAATTTTCCAACGTCACCGTGTAGGTTTTCTACGCACCACCACACCTGTGTGGTAGGTTCTCGAATCGTGTTTTTGTCGGTTTATGATGATTCGTATTCCTTCAACATATATTTACATATTTGCCACAGACGAATAAATCAAAATATTTTATAACGGTCGGTGTTTGAACGACACAGCAATATTAGACATCAAACGGATATTTGGAACGCATTCGATCTAGATAAATCGTTATATCTGTAAATATTTAATTGGTAAATTGTTCAAGTCCGAAACGAAATTGTAAACTTTAAATAGTTCTCACTCTATTTGTTACTTTACTAGGGGAACTATAATTTTAAATTTTATACCTAATCGTCGTTGTACGTATTCAAATAATATTTATTAGTCTGCAAGAGGACGAACGTTTTTGTTTAACATTTTCCAATTTCAGTAATTTACAATTATATTTTTTCTTTGTCTTGTGTTCAAACACTTATTAGCTTATGGAAATCATGTAACTCGTTAACGTTTCTATTTAGTTATATTGTATAGATCAGCGTTTTTCAACCAGGAGGTCGCGTAGGTCAAAAATAATAAATCATTGATTTACAAAATATAAATTCAAATCAAATTTTTACCTAATATAGATGGAGAGAGGGGGGTCGCAAAGTGAGTAACCATATTTTATACCTATTTTGGGGGGTCGCGACACTAAAAAGGTTGAGAAACGATGGTATAGATGATTTTCATAAAAAGCAATTTAAGAACTTCATTGGTACGACATTGTTTTTCTTTGTCCGGATAAGTGAAACACTTAAAATAATTTCCATATTTTTTTTTTTTTTTTTACATACATACATAAATATATATCAATATATTTTCTAAAAGCGTACAAGTCGGCTTGCATTCGACGTATTTTAATTTAAATACAATTAAACAGAGTTTTAATCAGCTTCGCGTTCGAAATGCATTTAAATTAAATTTGTCAAATACATTTGTGTACAATTGACGACGATCGCGAATTATATGCTTTCCGCGTTCTTTTAAAATAAATAGAGCGTGTACGTAGATATGGGTTGGCAACAAAACCATGGAAATATTAAGACAACACGACCTTTTTGAAACGCAACCGGGACAATGCATCCGAATATCTGCTGTGATAGTCACTGAAAATATTTTATTCGAGTGCGTTGAGATGTCGGTTTTCTTTCTTATGCAGATCATTTCGCCGTCTTCCAAGTGAACCTTAGAAAACGACTTTTAAATCGAATTTCGTCACCGTATCGAGACGCATGGGTTGCGTTTCGCGGTTGTATTTAATTACTGTTACGACGGATACGTCCATTGGTCGACGACAAAAGGGATTATGCGACGCGCAGAAGTGCGGCGTAAAGAAATGAAACGCTTCAAAACAAAACACGTATTCGTCCGACCGCGACATTGTACACGCAAGTTCAAAGAGATCTGATCGAGGGGTCAGCTGTTGGCTATAATATACATATATTATAGGTTATTATATGTTATTATTATGATTATTACTATCGTTATTCATAAACATATTGGTCGGATGCCGAAACCTTATTTTTGAATTTGGCGCGGCGATTCCGTAACGTCACCGTGCCTCAACGTTTGCCACACCGGACCGTTGTCGCCGACGCGACGCGATTTTCAACCGGTGGACCCCTCCCTCCGGCGACCAAGTTTTCCGTCTCCGGTTTCCTCGCAAGTTGCTCTCTGTCGTCGTTTATCCGCCGTTTGCAGAAGATGACTAGTTACAACCCGGTGTCCCGTCGCCGTTAACACCGCCATTTTGTTTGGATTTTTCTCTCCCGAGCCCGTCGCGTTCGCGCCGTGCTTCGCATGGAATTTAACAATTTGTAAGCTTACTACTTAATACCGTTTTTAAAATTAAATTACGAATTCCCCCTGTCATTTGAAAACGTGCATGGTGTTTTAATCCCTCACTTCAATATTATGTTTAATAGGCACCTTTATTGTAGCGTAAATAGTATAATAATATATTGTGTGACGCTTCGATGATAAAGTATAATATCCGTTTTTACATAATTTATTTATTTATAGAAAAAAATATGGTATGCGAGCACTAGAGCGTCTAATGAAATATATTTTGACTTCACGAAAAAAATTTCTAGGGCCCCGTAACAAAATCTGCCCCGGGTCCCGTAAAACCTCCCGTCAGCGCTAGCCATCCGAACACTCGTCGTCCGGTGAATTTTTGGTTTTTCCAAGCTCATTCTGTACGAGCGACCATTGGTGGTACCTTTCGTACACGTCGTCGTCGATCCGTGGATATAATCGACATTTCGCTCAGTTGTCGCTGCTCCAATCAACGCCGTCCAATGTTATCAGCGATAAATTATTGTCGGCCAGAACGAAAAATCAATAATTAAAGTCTAAGAAATTAACGAGGCGGTAATTATTGACATAAGAAAATCTCAGAACAAAATACTCATAAATTCCAAATCCTCTAGATTCTGACATAAAATATATCTCTTATATATTGATTTATTTTCCATTAATAGTTGATGAGAATTTTATAATTTTATGCCAATTTAATATTATAATTTGTATAAAATAATAATCCAGACAAGATAATAATTATTCTAGAGGATTGTTCAGTTACTTATTTTTCATAGTAATTGGGATGTAACAATGTATTTAACTATTTAATTACAACCATATTCAAAATGAATTATTCGCAGATAAAGACTTAAATTAAAATAACCATTTTCCCATTAAAAAAAAAAATATATATATATATGTATACTTAAATTGATAATAAGAAAGAATTTAAAGCAATCAGTTTTCACAATATAATAAATGTTAAATTAAAGATTTTTAAAAATAATTTTGAAAAGTTTTACGCAGAAACAAATAAAACGTCAACTAATTGAACGCCTAAGAGCAATAGTATTATTTTAAAATGGTTAAATGAATCAACCAAACACGGAAAAGAATATAAAACGTATAAAGTTGAATAACTTATTATATGTAAAATATTTAATAAATCGAAAATATTTTCAACTATTACAAAATCGAAAAATAATTTTGAAATTTGTGTTCTTCCATAGTCATTTATTGTTGTTATTAAATTTACTTGATTATTTATTATATTCTGTAGTACTATGTACGTGTACTGGCATAAAATCTAATAGCTGACAATTGAATAGTGATCGATTATGTAAGAAAAAATATTTTAACTTCGAATCCCATGTTTATTCACATACTTGGTTTGTTTAAGATAAATTACTAAACATTTAAATTAATTTCATAGCATGGCATAGTATATTGTTTATCTATTCATTCTGTTTTACAATAAATAATATCATGCATCATTGACGATTTGTGTTAATTGAAGATTGTTTACAAATAATTAAACACAAATCTGCATTGTCCGTTTTGAAACGATTTGGGATCGAGCTTGTTTTATCCGGAAATATATTTCGATAGAAACACGACGATAACGACGGTCGTCAGTCACCCGTTGGACGAGTGGGCTTTTCGATGTACATTTGACGTACGGCGACCAAACAAACTCGAATGTGTTGTCTCTGTCTTACAAATGAACATGAATTCAGAAGTAGCAAATTATGCGTTATAACCCTTGATGTTACAGTTAACTGAACGCATTATGAGACTTAGATGATCTTGTTTTGAAATCAAGTTTTCGAGGAACGAAAGGGAGTACCAAAACACACAATTTCAGACAAATTTCAGATTTTTGACTCGGATGTCGATTAGAATTTACTTTTTTTTTAAATTGTAACCACTTTTTTTTTCTACATATTCCAGTAGAGTAATATTTTTAAACAATTTTTGGAAAATGTATAGTATGTTGAAGTTTTATATTTACTTATAACCTGATTTTGATTATATTTGAATTATGTTCAACTTAATACTTTTAAATCCAAATAATATCTCCCATATTGTTGAATACTTGTTTGTAGATACATATTTTATATACCTATATATATTGTACAACACTTAAGCTTCTTGTTTTAGAAGTTACTTATAATTGGTTTGCAAAGTGTAATAAATTATAGATATTAGTATAAATTAGGAAGTTAGTTATACATTTAGTTTTGAATATCGACCATAAATGACTAGTTCATGAATTTTAAACATGATTTCACTTACGTACAAGTTATACATTGATTTTGACTGCATTTTCATATTTTGTAACCGCATCTAATTAAGATTATAATTATCAAAATCGATTAAATCTGAATGTTTAATAATTTTTATTGATTTTTCAGTTATTTTAAAATATTTGCGACCACAGTATTTTAATAATATCAAGAATACTTGATAAATTGTAGCAAAAATCCCAATTCGTTTATTAAAAAATGTTCATATCATCTAATATTTATTATCCTGATTCTGGAAATTATTCAAATGCATTTGTCTTAGTTTAAAATATAAATAATAAATATTACAATAAAAGTAAATATGGATTATTAATACACGTGTAATTGAAAATTAAGTTATGTTGTTAAATATTATATGTAAGAATCAAAAATTATTTCATGAATGTATCTCTGGCACTTAAGAAAATTTCCCCCATACCACTTATTTTCCATCCTTGTTTAAAGCGGTTATTTATCGTCAAAGTCCATTCTGACGTATTTTATAAACTATATACTATATCATACAGTCGAGCATTGTTAACTAACGTATTATACATTTGATATGCCTAATATCAGAAAACATTTGTTGATAAATTAATTTGTCTTATATTTTATCAGCTGTAGTAACAAAAGACATTTCGTGCATAAATTCACATATAAAAAGGATAATATAATCAATCGACCTGTGTGAATTTCCAGAACTACTATTCGCCAAACACCGAGTATCGAATCCGATAAACAGGTGCGTACAACTACTTGTAAAATATTATTTTTTAGCCAAGATTTCAAGCAAAAAAGCATTAAGTTTATCGGTATCTTATTCGTGTGTTATTATGAGCGCGCTTGCGCGATAATGTATTTTGTACGCCATCGATACACGAGCATAAAATCGTGTGGTGAATACGGACTTCAATAAAATGTTAGAAACGTACAATAATAATAATAATAATACTGACATTTTGAAATATTGACTCGTCGAAGAGTACTATATACATATTTTATTTATAACAAAAATAACAATAACAACAATAATAAAAATAAAATAGTTTATTATGAATTGTTAAGCTCGTTCTGTGCCTCTTTCAGGTGTCATTTATGAACAGACTGCAGATTAAACGTCAGTTGTCTTCCGTGATTTTTGAAGCCCTTCAAGAGGAAAGGGAGGGAGAATGCTCTGTTGAATGCGAAACGTGACTGCTATACTGATTCGTTCGATGTTTCAATTATTTAGCATGCTGAAGGATGGTCGAAAAAGCTGTCACGCCAGATGGGGCCACGTGCTCTGCATAACTTAGCTCCAGGCGGACCAGGAATTATTTCGTTGTCCGTTCACATGACCACCACTACATTTTCTCTCTCAACTCCCCCCTCTTACCCCTACACCGTGGCCGATATCTACTTCATTCCCTCTCGCCTAAAAAAGTATATATATATAACTAACTAACCCTATATATATATATATAAACGCATACACAATAGACCCTTTGTCCGTCAGAAAATAATATATTTAGTATTGGTCAGCCTACTTGAAATCCCTATACATGATAACCCTATATTATATAACACGATCTTTTGGTTACTTAAAAAAAAAAAAAATAAAAAATATTACACTTAATAATATAATTTTGACCGTTTGAACGAGAATAGAAATATTACAATTATGGCTTATTCAATGATTGCGTTTTATTATTATTATTATTATTAAAAATTTTAATTCTTTTTGATAGACATGAAAAAAAAAAACCAAAAATATTTAAATTTGGATCGGCAAACAAAAAATATTTAATAACGAAATATGAATAATGAATAAAATATAAATGTACAATTTGATTTATTTGCGCAATACTTTTTTCATGTCTTTTAGACAATCCTGAGTTATTATGTGAGATGATCATATAATCTAAATTTTAACGATATTTTGTCTTAATAATTTTCATTTTTTAATACAGAAATTGACGTGAATATGTAGTTCTAAAGATCTACATTAATTTCGCCGCACAGTTTTTAATTCTTGAGTCTTTTCAAATAGGAAAAAGTTTCCAAAATCTAATTATAGAGTGACAATTTTTTTTTGTACCATTTAAGATCTTTTAATAACTCTAAAAGTTCTATTTCGAGAAATACCTTAACTGTTAGAATATTATATGATAGTGGATATATATTTTCAATGATATTGTTTAATAATAGTTTTTCTTAAAATCGGAATGAAGGCTTTAAAACTTTTATGTCTTGAAATCGTTCTTCAAAGTTGGCAAATAGAAATTTAAGTTTGAGTACGTGATCGTCACAATTATTTTGTATTTCTGATTCTATTAAACACCGTTCTATTTTTTCCTAACATAAAAAAAGATTAAAATTGTATCATTTTATTTTATTAAAGTTTTAGTTCATTTTGATAACTCAATATTATTTTTCTTAGGTCACTTACTAATTTATTTTGTCCTTGAAGAGAAACATTGATTGTTGATGGATGAAGTTTGTGAAAAATGTAATTTGTCTTAATAAAATAGAATTTGAATTCGAAAGAATTGAAATTTGAAAGTTGAGAAAACTTTTAGGTTTTTCTTCTAAAAATACTATGATCGGTTTGGTAATCGAAAACATTCGGTTAAAATGTTATTTTCCAATAACCATCAAAATATAAAATACTATAGGACGTCATATGGAATATCATATTTTATGTTTTCATTAATGTTTTAAACTGATGATGTGTTATTGCACATGAACGTAATTTACAATATTTAAAACAACATCAACCACGTAACCATATTGAAAATATTTAGCAGTCTATTTTTCTCAATGGATAATACACTGAATGAGTATAAATCTGAGAAATTAGTATCGTTTTTTTAAAGTGCTATTACAGACCACTATAGTAGGAGCCCCATTAGTTAAAATGCTAACAATTTTTTTCGCCGAGTTTCAGCTTTTCGTAGTGTTTCATCGAGAGTACACTTAACGTTAATACCCCGAAAGTTACCTTTAAAGTAATTAGATCCAATAATTCTTCTCTTTTACGTATACATCCTTCGGAATACAACAAACAAATATGACTAACCGAGGGTTATACCGTAGATTCGAATAAAACGAGCGTAAGAGTCGAAAAATTAGAAATATCATTTTTAAACTCGTGAAAACATTAATTTGTTGAAATGTCCGTAATTAATATTTTCTTCTTCGTATTTACATTTCACCGATCTTTCAGAATTTTACATCATAATTGAACAATCGTAAGATGTTGCAAATATTTTTATAAAAATTAAAATGTTTACGAGAGCACCGTTCGATAACATAGATTAAATGAAGCAACAAAATGTATTGGGATTCGTTGAATAGTCCGAAATGTAAACAAAACCGAGTAACAAAGAACTAATAATACGTAGCTTGGTTATGTTCATAGGTTGTTAGCAGTGTTAACTATCTGTGTTACTTTTATATTCTTAGAGTACAGACTGTATCGAATTACAAAATATTATAAACTGTGAACATAAATATTTTGGCTATTGATATCATTATATTTATCCACGTGGCATACCAATATGATGGTCACTCCTGGAATATTCCATCAATAAAATACGGTTTCCCAGGGGTGAACCACCGGTCGCTGCGACAAGGCACGTGAATAACCGTATATACCAGGGATGGGCAACTCAAAGTAACTAGCGGGCCACTTTTAAGTACTTGAAAATCTAGCGGGCCGCACTGCATAGGAGAAAGCAAAAAAAAAAAAAGGTCCTTCAAATTTACTAATATTTCTTTTTTATCTTTATTTATTTATATTTATAATTATTATTTAATGTGATACTTGAGGATGAGGTTTTTCAATAAACAATTTAGTAAAATCCACTTATATTTCTGTAGTTGAAACTCTTAGTAAATGTCCCAAGGTTTCATCTGTTAAACGATTTCTTTCCTTCGATTTAATATGTTTCAAGTTCGAAAATGTACATTCGCATATGTATGTGGTTCCAAACATAGAAAACATTTTTAATGAGAAATCTCTTAAAATTGGATATTTGTCAACTGGTAATATTTTCCAAAATGACACATCAATCTCTTTTGCAAATAAAAATGGATCTGTTTGTAATTCACATAATTCTAATTGAAGTGAAGGATCTTGCTTTTCAATTTTAACTGACATAAGATTATTAAATAAATTTATTTGAGGACGCACAAGTTCAACTTTTTCAAATCGTCTTTTGAATTCTACAATTAATTCGTCAATGTGGGTAATGCAATGTTCAAAATTAAATTCAATATCAAATTCTTGTTTTATAACTTCACAACACGGAAAATGTATTAATTTATTTTCAACAAATATTATATTCAAACAAATATTACTAAAATTTAGTTTCGGTTTAAAACTAGATAAGAATTTATATCCAAATTTTATCGAAAAACGTGATAAAATAAAATAAAATACAGATAAGCGCTAAAATTATATGAAGCAATTTGAAAATATAGCACGGGCCAGATAAAAAAGGTACGCGGGCCGCCAGTTGCCCATCCCTGGTATATACGAAAATGGTACACTTTGGTCGGCACGACGCAACGACAGGTCATGACGATCTAAGTAGGTTTGATGAAGTTTTCCGGCACAATACGGCATAAACTTTGGTTTTTTCGGTATCCGAAGAGGAAATTCTTTTGTAAGAAGTGCAATAAAAAAAAAAAAAATCGGTGTTCTATAATGCAGGAAATTCAAATTATAAAAATCATACGATACGATATTTCCAAATATATACCTCTTAAAGTAGGAAAATACTTTGTAGTGGGCTTAATTATTAAAACAAAAAGTGTAGAAATATACGAGACTATTAAAGTTTGTAAATGAAGTGAATCCGCTGTACGTCGACCACGAACGCTAACCGAAAAACATTCGTGGCACTGCGATTAGTCGCACATAAGAAATCGTACCTTTAATCAATAGCCTATATTTTATGTATGGTTACACTGTCGATAAAATATTACCGTGTAATCTTGAGATAAATGTCCATTAATGATTATAAAAGAAAAAATAAATTAAATAAATAAATAAATAAAACGTGTACACGTTGTAATCTTTGTAGACGTGTACACTACTGTTAATGTTCTCGATTAGACGAATTACGGGAAATGTTTCTGTGACGAACTTCACATGAAGATTTTGGTTCCAATAAACTTCAATTAAAAATAGATAAATTCTACTTGCTGCGAGTTATTCGCAAATACCAACGTGGACCGAATGAATTGACATTTCACAGGCACGTTCTGTAGAAGATAGGAAGTTGTCTTAAGTTCAAAACGTAAGACATATGAGGGGAGTAATTCCAATAAACAGCGAAACAATTGTATTTCGTATCTCTTGGAACCTCTCTCGTGGTCATTAAATAAACGATACGAAATTTATCTAAAAAGGCAGGTTATATCTCCCACGATAGGAATAAATATTTGAGGTACCAACAGGCTATTTATAAAAATCTCTTCAATAAACATTTTAAAATATTTTTAACGCGACGATAAATCTAATTACCCAATTAAAACAAATCGGATTTTCTTACAACTAGTACGACCTGTATATCTTTTTTTTACCGTTGATCGATAATAGAAAAAGAATTTTTAAATATACATCAAAATTACCACTATTAATACTCCTAAATATACTTAAAACCCTATTTCGCCAACTTTCAAAATCAAAAGTAAAATTTTTTAATGTAATTTTATAGTAATTTTATTGTTTGTTTTTATAATTGTTATGATATTATTTTACGTGTATTACAATTCAATTTTAATCAAATAAAGGAAAATTGTGTAATTCGATAAAAAAAAAAAAAAGTTGTATGTCAATTAGAGAAATTAAAAAACTAAAAAATTTGACTATTTAAATTTTGGTTTTTACCCATTTGAACAATTTAAAATTAAAATTAGGTATTACAAATTCTTTTCCATTGTGCACCTAGTTTTCGTAATTTGAGCTGTTTATTGAGTTGATTATGAATCAGTCATCCAGAGCAGTCTCGTTTTTGTATATACATACGAGTACACATCATAGGTTGTTAATAATCTCCGCGTACATAATTATTAGACCCTATGGATCAACAATAAGTTTAAACAATTTAAATTTCAAACGCTTATTAGTACTACATGCATTTGTATATAGCAAACGGTATATTGAAATGTTCAGTGGTGCATGCAATCATCGTGTGCTTGAGAATGGAAATTGAGTACTTAAAAAATCAAACATATTGTACTTGATGCATTTTTAAAATTACTATTTCGCCTGTAATATCAAACCATCGCGCTGAAACGATGCGCTTCTTATAAAAAAAAAAAAAAAAATAAAGTAAAATTACAACAATATATTTCTAATAATAATAAAATAAGTGCAAAAAATGTTAAAAGTGTTTCGCGTAATACGGATATTGAATTACCGTAAAAGCTTATAGGCGTGGATAATTGGTGAAATAACAAAAAAAAAAAAAAAAAACGAAAAAAAATTGTTAGCGTTATTATAGCTGTTTTTAATTAGATTAAAAATAATAATTTAATATTTTATGCGACGGGAACTGGTGGAACGAAGAGGTTATATTGAAGGGACGTGTTGTAACGCTTCTAAGTAGGTTCCCGGTGATTAACATTCGAGATGAAATGTCAATTCTAGGGAAAACGATATCTAATATAAATTTAAACGCGCCGCAAAGGGACTGCGAACACATGTAAGACCGAGAACAAAAATCTGTACAAACATCATACGATAACGCGACGGATATTGCCTCGGGCACTTGCTCGTTACCACGATGTAGTTTTCTGCGTGCAAATACGACTAGATACGCGTGCCATTCCCTCAGGTTTCCCGGGTCCTCGTTTTCCACAACCGTTCCTTTCCATCGTCTCCTTACACTCGCTTTCTCCTCCTCTCGTCCACCAGGCCGTCCGCTGCTACGGGGCCGCGTTCGCCTTAGCCGTACGATAATTAGTAACGGATTCGTTGGACCGTTCCGAAAGGCGAACGGCCCATTTGTCCGACGGCCGACGCGCGGAATTATCTTTTCTCGTGCAGGATTGCGTGCAGGATCTGTACTCCGGAGTCGCAATTTACCTGCGTCAGTGGCACGGCCATACGATGGCGGGCGGAGAGCTTGAGTGATTACACGCGGGCCCTCCAACGCGCGCGTATACGATGACAAAATAGCGCAGCGCTAAATGGCTTAAACAATTATTAAAGACTGGAATACGAGCGCTTTTGTCCCGGCATAATAATGTCGGGCGATAAATAAAAATAAACGCGACCTCTTAAAAGTTCAACGGCGGCGGCGGTCCGCCGAGCGGACTAAGCACTACTCCGCAGCGCGCGCGCGGCCCGAGTGAGCAGTGACGGACGGTGGCGGCTTGGATTTAACGCCAATATTTTGGGCACACATCGGAAACGAGTTTCTCGGTTGATAACAAAAAAAAAAAAAAAAAAAAAAATTTTATCAGATCTGGGACGAACATTCTGTTTGAAAAAAAAAAAATAAATAATTTATCAATCATTGGACGCAATCCGGTCGTTCCATAATTAATGTTCTCACAATATTCTACATTTCTTGTTATTATTTTCATGCTGGTTCTTTATTAAATTATGTAGACTCCTTTCCTTGAAGGTTTTTTATCAAACTACCACGAAATTAAATTTATTAACATTTTCAATTATTTACAGGAAATATAGTCTCAGAATTAGTCAAACATTCCAAGGCCTTCAGTGATCTAGGGTCCCGATTGCCCTATGGTAGCTACGCCACTGGTTGCAATCGCGTATTCCCCCGTTCGAACACATTACAATACCGACGACACGCGAAAAGCGGTGTCGCAATCGGTCGGGAAGCTCACAATTTCAGCTTACCCATTACCCCACATACCACGGTCATATCTACGCCGAACCTCCAGCGCATAACTGTACGCGCACTCACACAAATCGCGTAGCCGCGAGCCCAACGTGCGCACAGGACACGTTCGCAATATCACACTGTCTGGCGCGTATCCCTCGGTCGGCCGAGCGTTGTCCCGTGTGAACTCAAGGAAATAACACTCGGCCGTCTACTCGGACGAGTAAAACGAGCAAGTGAGTGAATGGAAACCGTTCGTATTCGTTGGGCCGGGCGACTATACCCCTGCGACCGGAATTGACTACGGCGTACCTAAACCGTCAGCCGACTAGTGAATCCCGGTAGATCGTGTAGTGAATTCGTATGTCGTTCGACCTGGTGAACAAAATGTATATAGACGCTGACTCGGTCGATTTCGGTACTGGGCCTAGCAAACAAAACGAGTTTCTCGGCTTCGAGATCGTAAACGTGAATAACTCGAGAACCGTATCGAAATCCATTCGCAGCGAACGTTCATTGCGGTCAGATGCAGTGCAATTCACTTCCCGTCTACTTCTCTGACGGTTATCGTCAATCGATTGCGATCTTCTCGTCCGGCAGCCGCGTTGCGATCGTCACGCGTGCATTACTTTTCGTTTCGTCACTCTTTTCTTCCTTTTTTTTCTCTCGAAAAAATTCCACCCCTACCCTCGGTGTTTGACGATTCTCATTCGTTGCGTATTACCCATATCCGTTTGTTAGATTGTTTTTGATTAGTGTAAAACCGTAGTGAAAATATGTTCGTTAATTTCCCCTTCGAACACGAATAATGGAAACAATCCCGGGGGGGAGGTTGGAAAGCGCGCTTTGCTTTAACGTCTTTTTTTTTTCTTTTTAGGAAAAAAAACACTTTCAAATTTGTGTGCTAAACTAAATTTACGTTGGAAAATTATGTTTCTTCGTGGTTTGAAATTGCAATCAGCATATAGATACATACAATTAAAAAATATTTGTTATCCGATGCAAATCAAACATGCTTTGAGTTAGCTTATGTTTATCAAATAAGTTTAGTTTTAATTTTATCAAATTGGAAGTTTACATAACCGTTGGGTTTTGAACATTAGAAAAAATTACGTCTCCTTTAATGTGATTTCCGATGATTAAAATGGACTTATGAACCAACATTTTAGTTGTTCTAATGAAGTTAAAAATGGAATCCCCGTTGAAATTCAGTTTCGGATATTTTGGAACGCATAACATGGATAGGCACTTTCGGATACAGCGAAAAAAAAATGAAGGAGAGGCAAAATAGAAAAGGTTTTCACGAAAAAGCTTTACCTGTTGTCAGGGATCAAAACTCCAAGTTACGTTTTTTTAACCTCTTTATTATAACGTTAACTTTAGCTAACCATTTTACGTATTCTTGCAGGATCATGGTCAGAGTGGACAAAAAGGGTTTTGTCTTGCATATTCCTGTTTAGTCTTTTTCGCTCTGAATTTATTTATTTTTCCCCGTTCGTAATGTGTATTTACTAAAGCTTTTCGCTTATAGTTGGATCGATATTACCCATGTGATACAACTTCAGTATTCGTATAAAATCAAAACAAACGTGTTTTTTCTCTTTAAATCTACGAATGTTCTTAAATACATAAAGTATATTTGTATAAGTACGAAATAATATGATCCATAATTTTGAAAGTGTATCACGAATGCAAAACAATCGAAATAAATATACCAACATCTAGTCAAGTTTATAAATGTATGATATTGAAATTATAGGTTAAGATAAATAATACTATATTACATATAAGTATTTAAATGTTGTAACTGTATTCAGGCGAAAACTGTATTTTAATTGTAACCTATAAGTAAGTATGCTTAGCACTAAATAAACTGAATATTCAAACGCAAAGACAAAAATGCAATGCCATAATACTTTATCAATCCAAACTTAGATTAATTCGCAGTTTCTTATCTCACAACGAACATCTTATATTACATTAATAAGAAATGAGAATTCATTGGAGATAAATTTTTCGTGCCCGATTCACAGTACCATCACCTATATCTCTAAATTTTCAATCTCGGACATGATACATTGAGCTATTTTGTAGTAGTTCCAATGTTACTCAAAACGTATTATGTACTCGTATTAATATTTCATTAATTTTCAATTATTATACATTGTACGTTTATACCTTGGAAATGGTAAGCTGTAAAGTTTGGTTATTGTTATTATTATTATCTTAGAAAGTCTGTTTTTTATTGGTTGAAAAATAACGTAGCTTCTTAAATGACAAAAACCTCTGTTCGTAAGAACTGCAATGTATACACTTATATGACGGGAGTATCTCATTTTCTACGTAGCTATAGATGTTTATTTGTTATTTAAATTCAAGATGTTTTATTTGCATTTCTTATTACACTATCTATATAAGTACCGTATATTTACGGTTCAAAGTGCTTGTTTATCGAGTAGATATTTCGAAACTTCTCTTGTGAATTTATTATTGCATTAACGACCTCGCAAAATAATTACAGACTTAGGGTGCAACGTACGCACTTAAAATTTGAAAACAAATGTACATCTTGCTATCGGGGATGGGTGTAGAAAATTGATAAGACTGAAACCGAAACCATCATATTTTTAACTCGTCCAAATGCGAACGCTACTGATCCACGTTGATCTCGAAATACTTATCATGTGTTGTACGACGACTATTGATCATATTCGGATAAATGTATAGTGTAGGGAAATCAAGTTTGCACGTTATCTTCTGGGTACGGAAAGTTATCTGAAAAATAACCCATTAATAGTATATAACGTGTTTTCCAAGGTCGTAATATTTTTTCGCATTATAAACTTTACTTAATTATATGTTACACTAATACATCGGGACGCACCGAGCGTGAGAGTCAGCATATAAACAATTATTATAACTGCGATGAAGATCATGATTTGCACTAAAAATATTGAAATAGGCTATACGAACAGGCCCATTACGAATGAGTCTTACGATGTATGTGCACATGTACTGTGAGGTAAGCCAGGGTGACCAGACGTCCTATTTGGAACGGGATTGTCTTTTTTTTTGATTATCATGTCCCATTGCCCCGACAAACTTCGAATGGGACGCTTTTTATCCCGTTTTTGGAAGTTTGTCCCATTTTAATCTCGTTATTGCCATATTATTTATTGTATAGATTATTAATGCTTGTAAAATATCTACGCACGAAAAAAATATAAAACAGTTTTACTCGTATATTTAAAATGTGAATCCAATGTTAGAAATAACAGATAAATGTTCTCGTGAAACGAGCGGCAAGTCCCGATGCCAACCAATTATAAAATTACTGATTTAATAATTTAATAATAGGTTAGTAAAAAAAATATTTTATTATTTTGGTTATTTTACTAAAAAAAGGGTAAAGTAAAAAGAAAATAATTGCTTATGATATGACAGAGTTTTAGACATTAACTCTCGAGATTTGTGTGCATATATGTAAATGTATTTGGATGAGGTTATTTATTTGGGGGGGGGGAATTGACGGCTGTCCCGTTTTATTATTTTCTTAATATGGTCACCCTAAGGTAAGCGATTCGCGTTGAAACTTTTGGAATTTCGCAAGAACTAGGTATATCGTCTATGGTTCTCATCGTTTTTGAGTACATGCATTTCCTAGCGATCGGAAAATTTTTTAGTTTTTCGTTTAAGTGCAATAAATGAATATAATATTTTTAGAGTTGTAATATTATGTTAAGAAGTACATTAAACATGATATATATGAACACAAATGTAACTCGAAATCGTATTTACGAGTATACACCATTAATAATATGGATGTACGAAACGATTCAATATCCGCAATACGTATGATATTGTATATTTTTTTTCAAATAAGATTTAATTAATTTAATCTAAATAATTGAATGCGGTCCAAAATAAGATAAGATTTAATAAGATCACAGTTTTATTTCTATTTGGGAAATATACACTTGTGATCGACAATGAAGTATTGTTCATTCTTTAAAACGAGCTGAATATAGAAATGATTGATATTAAATCATAATGAAAGTCAACAAAATAATGTTTTTATTATTTAGTATACATATTCGATTTACGAATGTACATACATTTCATACACATATTCAATATTTTTATTTTTACTCAATAGAATGTTTAAAAATTGAACGATGGTAAAATTTCAGATTTTATGAAACGAGGTTGAACAGAAAGGGCGGAACTCTTTTCGCCCAAAAATGACCTTCCTCTTTTTGCCCACGTCCTCTTTTCGACCAAAAATGAAAAAACAGTTTCCTCTTTTCACCCAAAAATAATTGTATTATTTTCGCCCATAGTTTCACGTTTTACATTTTGGAAACCACTTTCTCAAAATTAATAATTTTTAAAAAATCTTATTTGATATTCGATAAAATCACGTTTTTGATTGTTATTAATATAGTCAGTCGAGAAAAGTGTATAAAGGTGCCAACTCGAAATATATAGTTTAAAACCCTTTAATAAAAGTTATAATTACTTAAAAGTCATAATTAATATGAATATTTGTATTATTTTACAACAACAAAACAAACTATTTATTTAAGTAGTAACCTGATCAAATTACTTATTAGTTATTTTACATCGATAACACTATTTTGAATACTTATTTTTAACACTTATTAAATTATTATTAATAATTATATATTTTTTCTATTTTTTTATTTGATTATTATATGATTTTTTTAAAAATTATTAATTTTGAAACAGTGGTTTCCAAAATGTAAAACGTGAAACCATGGGCGAAAAGAATACAATTATTTTTGGGCGAAAAGAGGAAACTGTTTTTTCATTTTTGGCCAAAAAGAGGACGTGGGCAAAAAGAGGAAGGTCATTTTTGGGCGAAAGGAGTACCGCCCGAACAGAAATCGGTTGAATTTTCATAGTTATCATTCGTCGAATGGTGTTTTTTGTTGATATTTCACAAGGGTTTTTGATACTTTATATCTATAAATATATTATAATAGTATGCAAGTTCATTTTTTTTATCTTACCAAAATAAAACGCAGTACTGTAAAAATATAAACTTAAGTTATAGGATATTATAAAATCAATATTATACCATAATAACGTGCTCTGCACTTTACATCATTATAAATTGATGTTGACAATATTATGAAAAAAATTTATAGCAGAGCCTAAGTAAATATTATAAGAACTCGTAATCATATAAAATGTTAATTTATAAAAAAAAACTTAAACCTTTTCAAAAATAAATTATATTCTGCGCAACAACATTTAATTTACAACAAACCACATAAAATGTGGTAAAATATATTTTACGTCTTAAAAACATTTTATCCGGCTTAGTTTTGATTAAATTGTTCTTTAAAAAAAAAACAGACGCAATATACCTTAGGTTTATTTTCTTTTAATAATTTTCTAATTAAATATGTAAAATGCATTCATATTATTCATTTTACTTGT
The DNA here is from genome assembly GCF_003268045.1 of Sipha flava. Classification (NCBI taxonomy): domain Eukaryota; kingdom Metazoa; phylum Arthropoda; class Insecta; order Hemiptera; family Aphididae; genus Sipha; species Sipha flava. The sequence continues at coordinate 795,353 of NW_020272972.1, read as the reverse complement.
CGATGATAAATATTATTACCTTTTGTTTATTAAAATTTTAGTTTAAAACTACATAGTGAATGCACTGATGATTTAACTAAAAAAATATACATATACTTTAGTTTTCTATATTAATGAAAGTTATAATTAATTGTTTAGCTCTTTGCACCATTAGCTATTATAACGAAGTACAAGATATTTTGTTGAGTAATTTTCATATATTAAAAGTGATTAAATTTAAAAAAAAAAAAACAAGTTTATGATTAGTGTCGAAAAAATTAATTGCGTGATTATTATTTTATGGCCAGTTAAAAAATTTCTAATTGAAAAATATTTTTTTGTGTATAACTTATGAAAATTTTGAATACTATTTTAATTTTTTATGCCAACTCGACGATTTATTTTTGTCGCTCCCTATTATTGATTTAAAATAGTTATTTATGGTTACAATTCATGTTCGAATCGATATACATCTTTCACCGTAATATTTATGTTTATGTTTAATATGTTATGGTAATATTTATGTTTTTAATTCTATTACTTTGCCAGTAAACGATTAAAATCAAAATTCATACTTAAATTTGAAATGTGAAAAAAGAAAAAAAAAACATAACACTGTGCGTTGACCGCAAACATGTCGGAAATCCCATCAGCACTGTATGTTTTAATTGATATTAATCTATTTTCTTTGCGTTCGTATCTTAAAATAAAGTCAATCGTTGTCATTCCCAATGATGCCGTTTAATACACGTTTTCGCATCACATAAAACGGGATGACATATTATTACTATATTATGTGATACCGCTAAAGAACCATGAATACGGAGAAATGGATTCCGCTCAGCATTTTTTCTTCCGGTCCGGGACTTCTGAAAAAGGTTCACGGAATCCATCTCGTTCGAGGAGTTTCGACCAAGTTTGGATACGTTTTAACGAGAAGTATCAGAGTCACGTGATTTGGTCGCTAAAATGGACGAAATCATTCGAATCAATTGTCAACGCACTCCGATAACCCCACACCGGGTGGCAGGCCCGACTCAAGGGGTAGGCGACCTAGGCCCACGCCTAAGGTGGCATTTAAAATTTTTAAACTATGGATAATTTTAAAAAAAATATTAATTTACTAGTACCTATTCATATCAAATTATGCGTAGTAAAAAGTAAGACTCAAAAAAAAACGGTTTTGTTTTTATTTCGATTAGTAGTGGTTTACAAATTTATTGATCTAATAAATTGTAACTTTTTATAAATAAATATAACCTTTTCAGACTCACCCACATTTTTTTAAAGAAAAAAAATGTTGTTTTCAATATTATGTATAAATATGAACTTTATAATACTTAAAAATTAAAAAAAAAAAATTCGATCATTTTTTTGTAAAATTCGTACCAGCGGCATAAATACCTATTTACTGCAAACGTTCAAAAAGGTTGAATGATGAAAAATAATTGTCGAAGTAAAGAAAATGTTTATTTTTTTTAACGATTTTGCAAGGATGTAATACGACTCCGGGACCTTGACCAAATTGTTTTTGAGCTTGTGAATCAATTTCGGTATTAGCACCTTGATATAGCACAAAGTCATATACAACTCCACTTTCGCCACATAACAAAAAAATTTTTATACCCCATGGGTTAGGTTTATTTCTTATATACTGTTTTATTGATAAACGGCCCTTAAAAGGGACCATTTGTTCGTCAATACAAATATTCCTCTCCATAGGAAAAGAATTACATTTTTTTTTAATTGTATCGTATATAGGTCGAACTTTTATAAAAACATCTTTATTGCCTGGTGGTATTGTCATATTATCAATAAAATGAATATTTGATCGAATTGAAAAAAAA